>NC_034595.1:945079-990257 GCF_900095145.1 Mus pahari
GAGAGAGAGAGAGAGAGAGAGAGAGAGAGAGAGAGAGAGAGAGAGAGAGAGAAATCTAGAGGGGGTTAAATGGGGAGGGACAACTAACACTAAAGGCACCAATATATTTTAAAGGATTGAAATCATACAAAACCTAGTCTGTGACTCACATAGAATAAAATTAGATGCCAGCAAAAAGAAAATTTATAAAATTAAAGATATGTGACAACTAAGCAGTATTCTCCTAATCAAGCAAGAGCCAAAGAGTCCACAAGGAAAATTGTAAACACTTTAGGGATGAATAGAAATGAAAACTAAGTACCCAAAATTATGTAGTAATTTAATTTTTAAAAATTTTAAAAGTGTATGTGCATGCATATGTGTCTATGGGTGTGTGCCAGTGCACGTGAGCCAGGGGAGGAGTCAGGTCCCCTGGAGCTGGAATTACAGGTAGTGTAAGCCACCCGACATGGGTGCTGGAACCAAAGTCCAGTCCTCTGCAAGAGCAGTGTGTACCCCTAACCACCGAGCCACCTCCCCAGCCTGCTGTGTACCCCTAACCACTGAGCCACCTCCCCAGCCTGTAGTATGTTGCATTGTTTTGAAAAGTTAGTAAGTTTCTCCAAACCCTACGAAAATGGAATGGACTCAAACAACTAAAAAACTCTTCAAAAAGAAGAAAGAAGTTAGTTTCAAAACTTAGTGATGATCCAGCCTGAATGTTAAATGCCCTCCACAGGCTCAAGTATTAGAGCATTCGTTCCCTAGCTTAGCCCAAGTTTGTGTTGCTGGGAACTGTACTTAGAGCCTCTGAAATAATAATAAGTGCTCTTAGCCAATAAGCATCTCTCCAGCCCCTCAAGAAGAACTATATTACATTATGGATTTCTCAAAAAAGAAAAAAAACACATAGTACTATATAACACAGAATAAACCCCCCTGAATACTATAAATTTTGACTAATAAATGTATCCACATAGGCTCCACAAGTGTAATGAATGGATTGCTCTAACGTAAGATGTTTATAAGAAGCTGTGGAGTAACATGAACCCTCTGCTGCTCAGAAAGCTCCATTCCATACATAGGTCATCCTGCATTCCTTTATCCTGTCACTGAATGATATAATAAAATTAAGATAATAATTAATCTGGGGATGGAGCCAGGGCTCGGTGGTTAAGAGCTCTGGCTGCTCTTGCAGAGGACTGGGGTTCAATTTTCAATACTGTGAGCCAATTGTAACACAGCCATCTGAAACGTCAGTCCCAGGGAATGCAAGCCCTCTTATGGTCTTCAAGGGTACTGGATGAACATAGTGCACAGATATACCATCAGGTAAAGCACCCAACCTACACAGAATTATTTTTTTAAAAAATATTTTGTTTGTTTTTGTTTTTGGAGGCAGGGTTTCTCTGAATAGCCCTGGCCATCCTGAAACTTGCTCCATATACCAGGCTGACCTCAAACTCTCAGAGCTCAGCCTGCCTCTGCCTCCTGAGTGCTGGGATTAAAGGTGCATGCTACCACTGCCTGGCAATAAAATACTTAACAAAAAAAAAGAAAAAACTGAGCATGCAGTGTGTCGGTGGGGAGACAGAACAACTGGACTCCGGCACACTGTGGTGGAAATGAAAGTCTGCACAATGGCCTAACAGTTATTTAAAATGCAAACTGGCATACCTCAGCAGAGGACATGCCAAGAGTAATGAAAGCGTGTATCAACACAAAGATGCTACACAAATGTTCATACAGCTCTGTTTGTGACAGACAAAACTGGAAACAGCCCACCTTGCTACAACTGGAGGCAGATTCTTCTAAGAGAGCACCGTTTAAGTCAGTGGAAGTGAATGGACTTGGTACCACAACATGAGTGAGTGTCAAAATGATCTGTACTAATTGAAAAGTAGTAAGATCTTGCACTATTTCATTCCATACAATTCTATAACATGCAAATAGTTCTATGGCAATGAAAGTAGACCAATGGCTGCTTACAGTTAGTAATGGGATGACCAAAACACCAAGGCACATAAAATAAAAAAAAAATGTTTTTAATATAGAGAACCGTAAAAGTGTCTGTGGTCTCATAGATCTTGTTCTCAGAAATTGCTATCAAGGATATTTCAAAAGAAATAAAAAGTCCTTTGTACAAACATTTTCCTGGTGGCATGACCTATATCAAAAACCTACTGGAAATGATCTCATAGTCCAGATGCCATGCAAGTACTAATAGATGCATGCTAGACAGTTTCATTCACAATTACAAATAAAAAAAGAAGGGAGAGCCAGACGTGGTAGCACAGATGCCTATTTCCTTCAGCTGAGGCCAAATGATCATGAGTTCAAGGCCAGCCTGGGGTGCCTAGTGAGTTTGAGGCCAGTTTCAATTCCATAGCAAAACCTAGCTTTAAAAGAGATAGAGGAGCCGGGCGTGGTGCCTCATGCCTTTAATCCCAGCACTTGGGAGGCAAAGTCAGGTGGATTTCTGAGTTCGAGGCCAGCCTGGTCTACAAAGTGAGTTCCAGGACAGCCAGAGCTACACAGAGAAACCCAGTCTGGAAAAACCAAAACAAAAAACAAAACAAACAAACAAACAAAAAAATGAGGTAGAGGGACTGGGTAAAAGTTCACTGGGTGAAGTGCTTATGCGTCCTGTAAGCATAAGGACCTGAATTCAATCCCCAATTCCCAATGCACAAAACTGTGTGTTGTGTGCACTTGCCATCCCAGTGCTGGAAAGATGGAGACAGGAAAGCCCAGGAGCCGGCCTAATAATTGAGCTCTAGGTTCAGTGAAACATTGTCACAAAAACACAAGGTGGACAACAACAAAGGGATAAGATTGATTCCCTGACCTACACACACACACATACACACACACACACACACACAGAGAGAGAGAGAGAGAGAGAGAGAGAGAGAGAGAGAGAGACAGACAGACAGACAGACAGACAGACAGACAGAGACAGAGACAGAGACAGGCTTCATGTATTTATATTTACAAAATAATGCAAATACTCCGTGTGCAGAAACCCCAGAGTTATATGTACACTATGGCGACATCCCTGTGAACCTCCTGTTCTTTGTATCTACCAAAACACAAAGAGGAATGAAAACAAACACAGAGGCGAAAATGAACCGAGATGAATGCTGAGTAACAGGCAGGTGGGATATTTTCTTCTTGGTTTGTCTCCTGTAAAGTTACAATGTTTTCATTACAGTTTTCAAATGTCTTCTTGTTGGTTTTGGCTCAGTCTCCCTACCTGGGGATTTCCTCCTGCTCTGGGTCTGTCAGCTCTCAGCATCAGCACCTCCACGTGGTTAGCCACAGCCCAATCAGCTTGCCTTGAAGCCATTGACAAAATTCGACCAAGCCTGCATGGTGGGGAGAAGGGTGCTCCCTGTCACCTCTTCCAACAGATCCTCTGTTTCTGCTCTTGTTCAGGTTGCTCCAGTACTGTGAGTGACAGGATCTGGAGACCCAGTCCCCAGGGAGGAGGAGGAGGGCTAGGACAGCAACAGAGGTGGAGCCGCTTACATGTGCTTGAACCTTTTGCTCATCACCAGATAAAACTGACATCAATCACCTCTGACTGGCCAATGCCCCAAAGGTGACACAAATAGAAACAGGAATGCAGTGGCTAATTTAGGACAGGGTAAAACCTTAAAGGGGAAAGTGACAAACTCAGAAACAGCAGGGGCCATTGTTACTGTGGTTCCTCCCATAGCTAATTACCAGGTCCTTGCTTCTGGCAGATCCTTTGTCCTACCCTCTGGGGCATTTGGCCTGGCTAGGGTTCAGGGAAGGGAAGGAACCACACAACACCTAAAGGGACCCCAATACCACTCTCCCACCTTTCCTCACTCCTGTACAATGTCCACACTAGGAAGGCAAGCTCAGCCTCCCCAAGTAGCCCCACCCCCAGCGCCCTGGAGACCTATCTTGCTGGCTAATAGACACAGGATATAGGTATGTGCGTGCACATGTGTGCATGCATGTGTGCTGGTGACCTGGCACCTAGTGGCATGAAGTTATTCCCATCTGTAGCCTGGAAAAAACAGAAGGAATTTAAATATCCCATCTCCCCCTTCAGGGAGTCCTTAGGGTCTACCTGGAGAAGGCCTGCCCCAGCTCGTTTGGGGGTGCTGGGGGCTGGATGTTTGTTTTGTTTTGTTTTTTCCTTCTCGTGCATTTGGTGGGATTGGGGTTCTATGTCTGTACTTTCCAGAGCTCTTTAAGAATGCTGTCTTTAGCCTGTGGAAGAAGAGTGCTGGGGAATGTAGCTTGGTTGGTGATCCCCAACACAGCATAAACCAGGTGTGGTGGGGACCCCAGGTGTGCCTGTGACCCCAGTCATCCTCAGATAGTGAATTTAAGACCAGCCTGGAATCTGTGAGCCTCTGTCTCGAAGAAAACAATTAAAAAAATTTTTTAAGAAGGAAAGATCAAAGATCAGGGGAGAGAGAAAGTTGGAAAGTGGATGTGTGGGAAGGGCTCTGAAAGGCAGGCCCAGCTAAGCACTTGACTTTGCCTGGGAGAGAGTTTGTGCGAGGACAGAAGATGCCCTCTGGAGAAGACTGTTTGAAGCCTTGGACACATGGAAACTCTGGTACTTTGTAGGCTGAGTCCCTCCCTCTCCACAGAGCAAAGGGACCCCCACCACCCTCCTGGGCAGATGAGTAGGCCCTCACCTGCCCTGGTCTTGCCCCTCCAGGAGGGGAGTGGATGGTTTAGGCTGTGAGAACCAACTGGCTTTGTTCTTTCTGCCCCAAGTCAAGAATCAGGACAGGCAAAATAACTGAAGGTGAGATCAACACACGGCCTCCCAGGACTATAGACAGAAACAAAAGACAAACAAACCTCTCAAAAGGCAGGCACCACCACCATCACCTCCACCACTCTCAGGGCATCCTGGGTCTTCTAACACCGCCCCCATCCCCCCACCCTGAGCCTTCTAACACCACCACCACCCCTGCACCCCATGCTACCAGCTGCCACTTTTCCACCACCCCCCCCCCCGGACAGAGCTGCAAAGGGCACCACACCACCCTGGCCATCAGATCGCTGGAGGCATCCAGAACCCAAGGAAAGGAGGCAGATCGCAGTATCTTTCTGTACCTCTGACTGCGGAACTAACCTAGCAAAAAAGACAAAACTTCCAGCCTGTGCCACCTGTGGCCGGAGGTGAGATGCCCACAAAGAAGTATCAAATAATTAGTAAAATGTTTTTTGTAACCGAGCTGGGATTTCCTGTTTCCACTGGACTCTCACTGTGCAGGGACCTTAACTCTTAGGCTCCCAAAGTAGTGTGGGGATCCCAGGAGATTGTTTATTCACTTAAATACTGCAATCAGAATTATACTTCCGAGGGAATAGGTACAAGAGCCAGGGTCCAGGGAGCAGACCTCCAGCTTAAAGAAGCGCCTTTCTATGGTGCCTTATAATTAAGTAATTAAGTTTATTTCCTCCAAAATAAAGACGAGCGATCATCCCTGCAAATTCTGGGCCTCCTAGATTCTTCTGAGCATTTACACGGAGCTCGGAGCTCGGTCCCAGCCCAAGGAACCAAAAGGCAGATGGAGCGCCCAGAATTCCGGAATCGGAATCGAATTGGCGTGCGGGCCAGAGAGACTGAAAAGGAGCTGTCCACCCCACCCTATCCCTCCCCAGCCCGCGGCGCGTGAAGGAGCTGATGCCTTTGATGTTCTGGGTGGAAACAACAGGAGCCAAAAGCGTGGAGCGCCACCCTAGGGCGGGAGCGCCCTCAAGGTCCAGGCCTGGGTCCGCCTCTGACACAGACAGTCCGGGCTGTGCGGAGAGAGCCCGGGCTCAATGCTCTGAGCCGCCTTCTTCACGGCGCTGCAGAGCTAGGGCTTCTGCTCTGGGAATCCGCTCTGGAGAGTTCAAATGCCCCAGGTCCTGTGGCTGGAGGCACCCAAAGTTAAAGGAGCTTCCTTAAGCCGGTGGCAAGTCTGGCCCCTGGACCTCAGTTCGTTTCTCCAGCTCCCTCCGGAATGATAATTCTATTTACACTATTTAAGTGAATGGGCTGGGAGAAAGCTTTTCTAAGTCAGCTCCAAGATCCCCACACTACTCTAGGAGCCCGCGGGGTTCCTGCACATTGGGATCCCCCCCCCCCCGCCGCCCCGTGGAAATACAAAACCCCAGCTAGGCCACAGAAAACTACTTAGTGCTTCTCCAACAAGGGCATCTCACCTCTGCCCACAAGTGGCACAAGCTAGAACTTTTGGTCTTTCCTCTGCACCCTTGTTTCAACCTGAAAACAACGTAAAAGATAAGAAAATGACTGCAGGGCTCAGTACCCACTTCATCTTCTCTACACTGAGGAGAAAGCACCTCCATTTCACACCCAAGGGAAAACTGAGGCCTCAGAAGTGCCCAGGCTGGCTCCCAGGTGCTGGGCCAAGGATAAGTGATCTAGAGTTGTTACAACCAACCACACTGAGCTGGTTTGGTTTGGTTTGGTTTGAGAGCAGTGTTCTCTGGAGCCATACAACCCAGTGAGCCCAGCATTCTCCCCTAAAATTACCCTGATGGTGGTGGCTGTGCCCTCTGAGCTGTGCAAGCGGCTTCTGTGACTGCTGAGTGAATGAGAAGGGCTAAAAGAAGGGTCAGGGGGAAGACACGACTAAGAGGTCACCCAGCTAGAGTAAGAGCCAGAGGTCTATAGCCTCTCAACCCATGGTCCTGGGTTGGTCAGGCCCTTCTCCAGCTCTAACCCCCAAGGACCTTAGGCAGATGGCCGGTTATCTCTGCTTCTGCAGGCAGAGATACCTGAGTCAAGGAATATGGAGGAATTTTCCATGAGCCTTGGATTTCATTTTCAACCTCTTCAGAGCTTCCAATTGTTGCAGAAGACTTACAGGCCTTCTGTGACACCCCAATAACCCAAACACAACACACACACACACACACACACACACACACACACACCATTACCGGAGCAAGTTTTCCTGGGGTTGCTGGGAACACTTGAACACTAGAAGGAAATAAATTGGCCTGCCTGCGATCTGCCTCCGACCCCCACTTCTGCTAGATTTTTCATCCCCCCCCTTACCATTCAAGCACTTGCCAATGAAACTTGACCATTACCAACCTACCTCTGCTCAAAACAACGGGGGGGGGAGGGGTGGAAAGGAATGTTTATATTGCTTTGATTCAAATGGGTAGGCTTTGTCAGAATTTTGCATCATGAGTAGAACCCTCACCCTATGGGGTGTAGGAGTACATTACCTGAATAAAATTGTATGCAGTAAAATTCAGGACTCTTCCCCACCCACCACCCACCACCCCATCAAACCTGGTAGTTGTGATCTTGAGAATTCTAATCCCTGGAGGTTGAGGTACTGGAAGAATGGGGTTGTAGGACCAGAGACCTCTGGGGCCTGGAGGATTCTAGCCAGAGTCAGAGGTCCTCAGGGGAGTGACCAGAAAGTCGTAGACAGTCATTACAGCAAACTATAACGATCAATCGTCAGACAACTCATACAAAACAGTCGACCCACTACTCACATTTTGGAAGTAAGGAAGACAGCAATTATGCATTTATTAAGACCCAGATCTTCCAGTAAGACACCACAGGAGTGGAATTCAAATTAAATAATACATGCTTCAGAGCGTAGAAAAGGAAAAAAAAAAACCATAAAATCAAAGAAAGAAGCAGCTTCCAATAGTGGAGCAAGTTCCAGGCATAAAGCCGTAGTTCTAACATCTTTATTAGTGACTTTTTATTTTTTACATTTTGTGTGTGTGTGTGTGTGTGTGTGTGTGTGTGTGTGTGTGTGTGTGTGTTGCTTGAGCCCTGGTGCAGCGAGGGCCCCCAGCAAGCTGAAAGCCCCTCTACATTCAAGGGCACGCTCCTGCTGGGGAAGGTCTTCAAGCAAGTCTGCGGGAGAGAGGATCCGTGCTCTCTGCCTCTTTTTTCATAAGGCAGCCTCCCAGTGTTCACTGAAGAAGAAAGCAATAAAACCAGAAGGTCGGGCCACCCACTTTAGACCTGAACCCTCCACAGTGTGTCTCTTTCCAGTCAGGCGCCTACCACAATTCCCATGCCCAAGAAAGGTACTGGCTTCATCTTGAGAATCTTAAGATTCCTGAGTTGGGAACGTAACCAGTCCCAAAAGTGGTCAAAAAGCGAACCAGGCAGGTGGGGCTGCGCTGCTGGGAGTCCCTCTCTAGCACCGAATTCTGCCAGAGGAAGGCAGATATCGGACATTTTGGAACAGTCTACACACACACACACACACACACACACACACGCACACACGCACACGCGCGCGCGCGCGCGCGCATACACCAGTAGAGTTGTGCACTGACTGCAGCATCCTCCCCCAAGTCTTCACTCTTAGACCTCTAGAGGCGGCTGGCCCACTCTGGCCCCGCAGTAGTGGAGGGATTGAGAGGGGGCGACTGCTAGAGAGCAGGAGCCAACTTGGCTAACCAGGCATTCTCCTGCATATAGAGAAGGGTCCCAAGCCACCTAAGGACCGTGAGGCTTCCCCTAAACACCTCTTGAGATACAAAACCTCGGGACAGCCCAGGAACCTGGTAAAGCGACTCCCTGTGGCACTACCTCACCACGAGCAGAGAAGCGCGTTCTAAAACAGCCGCAGGCTGCAGGCACCGGAGGACAGCGAAGTTGCTGTGGACTTGGGAATCCTTGTCTGAAAATGAATCGCACCAGAGATTGGGCCAGGTAGCCTAAACCTGGGTTTGGAAAGCATCCCAAGAATTAAACGCGCCCCACCTTAGTCCAGTTCTTACCCTCTGAACAAGAAAATGCCGTGAGCACCCTTTCCACGCGAGACACAACTTTTCGCAAAGACAGATCCTAATTCAGGAGCGCTGGGACGAGCTCCTGGAGTCCTGGAGCCTCAGTCTCCCGCTTGGCGCGCAGAGGGGACCAGCCCCCGCATCTCCAGGCGCCCTCCCCGCTCTGACGTTGTGGGGCTCCAGCCGCTACCTGGGGAGGTGTGCCAGTCGCGGGGGGGGGAGGGGGCAGTCGGGGGGCGGGCAGGGAAGCGGCTACGCCCCGCGTTTGCTGGAGCCTTTAAGGAGGAGAAGCCAGCGGAGGGAGGAGCTGGCCCAGGTGTGTGCAGGAGAGCTTCTCGCCCGCGAGACTCCGGGCGGGAATCCAGGGCCGCAGAGCCGAGCACTTGCTCGCCACCTGGCCCGGCCCGCTCGCCCGCCTCACCTCTCTGTCCTCCGCTTGGGCTGTACCTTCACCGTAGGGGTGCGGCATGGGCGGCCCCCACAGGGGTGTACGGTGCCCCCACTGACGGCCCTGGCACGAGACCCCAGCCCGCAGCTTCCTCTACGCGCACCGCCTCGACGGTCATCCTCGGACCCGCAGGGACTCCCAAACAGCTGCCGCCACCCCGGCCTCCAAACCACGTCCGGACCCCCGACCACCTGGCACCAAAGACCCTCTGGCCGGTGCCCTACAGGAGCCGTCGGTGGACCCAGCGCTCCAGACTCCGAAGTCCCCTGCCCTTAGCGCTCTCGGTGCCAGCTGCAAAGCCCCGGCGTCGGCTCCCGGGGGATCGCGATCCGGGCCGGCGCGGCCGTCCGCAGCTGCAAACGACGGGGGGCACGGGGGGACCGCGGCGCCATGACGGCCGAGAGCGCGCCGCCTCCCCCGCCGCAGCCCGAGTCGCTGGCAGCCGTGAAGGAAGAGCGCGGTGAGGCAGCGGCGGCGGGCGCGGGGGTCCCGGCGGAGGCGGCGGGTCGCGGCGCGGGAGGACGGCGACGCAAGCGCCCCCTGCAGCGGGGGAAGCCGCCCTACAGCTACATCGCGCTCATCGCTATGGCCATCGCGCACGCGCCCGAGCGCCGCCTGACTTTGGGCGGCATCTACAAGTTCATCACCGAGCGCTTCCCGTTCTACCGCGACAACCCCAAGAAGTGGCAGAACAGCATCCGCCACAACCTCACCCTCAACGACTGCTTCCTCAAGATCCCGCGCGAGGCGGGCCGCCCGGGCAAGGGCAATTACTGGGCGCTCGACCCCAACGCCGAGGACATGTTCGAGAGCGGCAGCTTCCTGCGCCGCCGCAAGCGCTTCAAGCGCTCGGACCTGTCCACCTACCCGGCCTACATGCACGACGCAGCCGCTGCCGCCGCCGCTGCCGCCGCCGCCATCTTCCCGGGCGCCGTGCCCGCCGCGAGGCCGGCTTACCCGGGCGCCGTCTATGCGGGCTACGCGCCACCGCTCGCCGCGCCCCCGCCGGTCTACTACCCCGCCGCGTCGCCGGGGCCCTGTCGGGTCTTCGGCTTGGTTCCCGAGCGGCCGCTCAGCCCCGATCTGGGCCCCTCGCCGTCAGCGGCCGGCGGCTCGTGCGCCTTTGCGGCTGCGGCGGGCGCGGCGGGCACAGGGAGCTTCCAGCCGGCTGTGTGCACCGGAGCGCGGCCCGTCAACCCCGCTGCCTATGCCGCCGCCTACGCGGGTCCCGACGGCGCGTACCCGCAAGGGGCGAGCAGTGCGCTCTTCGCCGCTGCTGCGGGCCGCCTGGCCGGACCGGCCTCGCCCCCCGCGGGAGGAGGCAGTGGCGGCGTGGAGGCTACCGTGGACTTCTACGGCCGCACGTCGCCGGGCCAGTTCGGAGCGGCGCTGGGGCCCTGCTACAATCCCGGTGGGCAACTCGGAGCCGGTGGTGGCGGTGCCTACCACTCCCGCCACGCTACCGCCTACCCCGGCGCGGTGGATCGGTTCGTGTCTGCCATGTGAGTCAGGGGTAGGCACGAAACCTCACTGACTCCGGGACGTTCTGAAAGATGTAAATCCCCCGGAACCGGAGGACAGGACTAAAAAGTGTATCGGACTCACGTGCTAGGATTCCCCGGAGGGCCGCGGAGGCTCGGTGTCTTGCACTGTTCACAGACCCGATTTGCTTTGGACATGGGCGGACACGTAGGGAGGGCACAGCCGCGTTTGGCCCGACACAAGGGACCCTCGATGGTGCGAAGCTCCAAAGAGCATGCCTTTCTGCCGTTCTACTAGGGAGGGCCCTAGGCTGTAAAGGGTGGAGAGTTGCTGAGCTGTGTACGCCAGAATCTAGGATCCTGAACCGTGGTGGAGTCGTCCGACCTCACCGTGTGCTATGCAGCGCCAAACTCGGGCTTTTTACGTGCTTGCCTCTTGTACTTTTGACTACCCCAATAAAAGGCTCGGACAGTGTCTTTATAATTCAAATGAGAACAAGTTTGCAAAAAGAATTGCTTTAAAAAAAAATAGTACGGTTCAGCTGGGCTAGTTTTCTCTGCCTCGGAGAGCCACACAAGCCTGGGTCTCCATCATAACTGAGAATTCTTCGGTGTGATCCAGCCTCAACACCTGACGTTTAGTCTGCCATACAGAACTGTGTGTTTCTACCCTCTTATTTTTAACCCCCCCTCCCATTATCTTAGGTGCCTGCCTTCCATATTTGGCAGCATTGGTGAGCCACCCAGGGCTTCCCAGTAGCCACTAATGTCCAAAAGCCATCCAGGAATGGGAACAGATCATTGGCAAGTATTTTACCCAAACTCCTAGGACTGACTCCAAGTAGAGACTGTGCCCTAATTATTGATTTTTTAGAGAGAGAGAGAGAGAGAGAGAGAGAGAGAGAGAGAGAGAGAGAGGTGTTGGTCATTCTGCAGCAGTGACCACCCAATGAAAAATCTGATTTTCTGGTAAGGAGAATGTAGGTGGGGAGACTTTCCTTAACTGGAGCTGTTTGTCCTGTTTCCTGCGCACTCCTGCTTCCGAGGGAAAGGAAAAATAATAACAGATTGGATGATTAACAAAGCGATCTTTTTTCTTTTAAAAAATGTTTTTTTAATTTCATTCCCTATCTTGTTTGTTTTAGGCAGCAGGTTCACAGAAATTAGAATTCAACGTCGGAGGAAAAAAAATCCAACATGTCTTCATCTTTCTCTTGAGAAGTTTTGATTTTAGAACAAAACTATCTAGCGCTGAGGAGGGGCTCCACTCCCCTCCTTCAAACAGACCAGAGTTTCTAGGTAGACTGATTTAATAATAATAATAATAATAATAATAATAATAATAATAATATCTGAGCAAGTGAACTTGGACAAGAGAAATGTGGCCTCTTTCTGTGTATTTAGAGCTTGGTAAAGAAGGGAGAGACTGTGAAAAGATGTCATGAAAGCATTGGTGATTCATTCTCTCTCTCTCTCTCTCTCTCTCTCTCTCTCTCTGTGTGTGTGTGTGTGTGTGTGTGAGAGAGAGAGAGAGAGAGAGAGAGAGAGAGAGAGAGAGAGACTTTCTGTCCTGTTCACAAAGATAGTTGAAATTGGTTCCTAACAGAGGAGTATTTAACTAAATCACACCTCCAACAAGAATACAGTACAAGCCACAAGTGTGATTTAAATTGTTCTAGTAGCTACATTAATCAAAGAAAAAATTAACAGTGAGATTAGTTGTAATAGTAGATTGTATTTAATTCAATATATCTGAAATATGGTTTCCACATACTCAAGATAGACACCGTTAAAATGCTGCCTTTTTATCCATGCCTTCGGATGTTGGAGCTAGGTTTTTGGTCTAGCCATACTCAAGTACCCAACAGCCTTTCCTGGCTTTGTGATGATAGACGCCCATTTGAAGGCAGATGACATTCAGCCCTGTAACTCTGGACTTCAGGTGCTGAGGCCGCTTCCTCTTCACGTGGGCTTTCCAGGTATGGGGTTGAGGGTTCTGTGTCCTAGGCTATAGTAAGGCCTGGAGCCCTACCTACCTCTCAAAGACTGGAAGTTGACCATCAGCCCTGACGCGTTCTCCTCCAAGGCTAAAAAGGAGCAGTGTTTGCCCTTCTTAGTTCGGGAACTGAGCCTGTGAGTTCTAATTTGCAAATTGGGTGCCTTGACAAGACCATTAACATTAAGACAGCCTTTTCTCTAGTGCCCTCATTTACAAAATGGGATTTTGTGATTGCTACCTCAGACCTTCCAAAACTTAAAAGGGAAGAAAAGAGACAGGCAGATGCAAGAAGGAGGCGGGAGTGGGGGCCGGACAACCAGCCTTATCAGAAACTTGGAGCGACCTGACGCTGTAAAGCAGGCGAGAGAAAACAGACCGGAAGGCTGAGTCTTCGCATCCACAACGCGTGGGCTCGGGCACTTGCCGAGACGCTGGCCAAGGGAAGAGTAGGTGTTCAGGAAAGATGCAACTCTGAGAGAACTGGATGTGAGGGACCGCGGTCAGTGGGGCGGGTCTAGGGGTCCTGGAAGATTGGGAACGTGGGCTGAGGGCTCTCGCACGACAGCTCGGTCGCGTAGGTCCCGTAGGTCCCGTGGGACACCCAGAGGAGCAGGATGGCAGGATTCTCTCCCGAGGTGAGAACATTCCAGCGGATCGTCCCCGTAGCTCTCCTCCAAATCTGTGGGCTCAGACACTCCGACTCCCCTTTGAAGAGTGTTCTGAGACCCGAAGTGCGTTTTTTTTTTTTTTTCTCCTTCCCCCTCTTTCTGTCGGGGCACAGAAAGCCAGCTTGCAGGTCAGCAGGCCTAGCACCCCAGAGTTGTGAAGGCGCCGCGGGCTGCGGGTAATTAGAAGCTCTCGTCCTTAATTGCCCAAGGCTCGTTAGAATTCGCCCCAGAGCGGTAACATTTCTTTTCTTTCGAATCAATTTTGCTTTGCAATTAAGGTGAAGAAACTAACAACTAAAGCAGACTCTGCCCTGGGTAGTTTAGTGCGATTAGAGTGCTTCCTTCCCGGAGCTCAAAGACACCAGCCGCCGGAGCTCTGCGGAGGAAGGTTAGGGACGCAGAGGACAGAGCCCGCCGCCGCCTCTCCTCCCCGCAGTATCCCAGAAGAGTAAAGGCTCAACCGCGGAAGACGTCAGCGCATCTCCTCCTCTCCGATGTGAATCTGCTACTTGCGGGTGCAGTTTACTAAAGTACACTTCCATGTTCTACGAAGTTTGTGCAAAAAAAAAAAAAAAAAAAACTGTTCTTGTTAAAATTAGTTTTTATTATAAAATCAGAATATTCGTTCATTTTTCTGGGGAGGAAAAAAAAAGAAGACGAAGAAAGAAAGAAAAGGAGTCTGGTGGCTCATATAGGCAATCCTAGCACTTAGGAGGCTGAGGCAGCCTGGCTCCACCGTGAATTCCTAGGCAGCCTGGGCTGGGCGACTGTCTAAGGAACAGACAAGAACGCAGAGACCTAAAGTCGGCCCACAATAAACCCGGCAGTTCCCTTTTGCAATTTTTTTGGTTTTGTTTTCCCAATGTGGGAGGCCAGGGTCTTTTCCCTTGTGTTTCTGCCTGATGTTTTTGTTGGTGTGGATGTGTGTAAGAGAGATTCAGAGACACTAGTGTGCCCAGTGTATTTGTTTGCAGGCGTGCAGTCTGGTGAGCATTCCTAAGTACACGTGTGGAAGCCATGAACCTGGAACTTGAGACTTTGCTAGAGTGGCCAGTCCCCGAGCTCCAGGGTGTGCCTGGACTTGGGATGCTGTGTGATTTTTAATTGTGGTCCATCTCACACCCATAGGTCTCAGGTTTAACCATTTGTAAAACTGGGTAGAGGTAGGGTCCCTTCTGCCTCGCGTGCTCCAACCCCTCTTGCCTTGGTCAGTTGAATTCCGAGAGTACTTCTGGGAGGTGGGAGGAGCCCTCCAGAGTTTCCGCTAAAGGCCCTCAGCAGCACCCTTACCACCCACCCACCCCCACCCCAACTCCCATCCCTCTCCCTTCCCCTGTCCCCTGACCCCTGCTAAAAGTGCACGATCTCAGGTCCCAGTGAATCCCGCTGGACCAGAACCTGTCTTTCAACAAGCTGTCATGGGCTCAAATGCCCTGGCTGAGACAGAACTTTGAAAAAAAGAAGAAACTATTTTACTTTAATAAGAGCAGAGCGCCCCCCCTCCAAAAAAAAATAGCTTCCAGCAGCCCCATTTCTGACCAAGAACCCTAATGCTGCTGCGGCTACATCATGGCATGGGCTGCAAAAAGAAGAGAAGCCAGGAGGGAGTTGCCAGGGGCAAGGCTAGAGCTGAGCACAGCACCTCCTTCCTGGGTACTCCCTCTGAGTCTCTGGCCTTTGTGTGCACTCACTCTGTGTTTCCAGCTGCACTGCGAGCAATGACATTCGCAGGGGATATACTTGAACACATCTTTTTAAAACAGTTATTTATGAGCTAGAGACGTAGAGGTTAAGAGCACTGGCTGTTCTTCCAGAGGGCCTGGGTTTGATTTCCAGCACCCACATGCCAGCTCAGAACTATATAACTCCAGTTCTAAGGGATCCAATGCCCTCTTCTGACCCTCGTGGGCACCAGGCATGCACATGGTGGACAATCATACATGCAAGCAAGTCACTAATATAATATAATTAATACATTAAAAATGCAGCTTTCTTCTTATGGCACAACAGCTGGCAGGAAGTAACTCCCTGCCTCTCACTCAATGTGGGCCAAGGGTCCTCTCTAAACAGCCTGACTTCTCTGAATGCCCTAAAGAATACACACACACACACACACACACACACACACACACCATTCTGACACTTGAGCTTCAGTGACCATCCTCTTGGGTGTGGCTAAGACAAAATTTCTGGAGAGTTGGGGGGAAGGAGGTGATGAAAAGCAATTCTGATGGCCCTGAAGGACAGGCTGGGACAATGCTGTTCCCAGGATCACACTGCAGCATAGGGAAGAGAGCCTGGGCTCACACATCTCTGTCCTTATAGATCTCAGTGCTCATGAATGGGCAGGAATAACCATCAGCGTGTACTGTGGTCTGGCCAACATGCTAAAAGAAAAGTCTAGAAGGGAGCCCCATGAGAGCTGTGAGGGTTGTTGGTCTAAGATGGAGTGCAATTTCCAGGGCTGGAGGCTTCCCTGTGAAGGCCCCCATTGTATGGGAGGACATGCCAGGCATGCACATGGTGGAGAATCATACATGCAAGCAAGTTATAAAGGGAACCAAGCAAGCTCCCTTTATATAAAGGGAACTCAGAAACATGGGGCAGGGTAGTGGGGGAAGCAGAGTCTCTCAAAGCAAGTGGAGCAGGGAACAGGCAGGCATGCACAAGTCAAGAGGTGAAGCTGGAGATGTGGCTCAATGAGAAGGGCCAGGGTGCAGGAAGCCTGGGTTCCCCCCTCAGCACCTAAGACACCAGGTGTGGTGGTGCAAACCTGTACCCCCAGCACTAAGGAGGAAAAGCCAGGGGGATCAGAAGGCCAAGGTCATTCTTGGCTACATGGTAAGTTCAAGGCTAGCCTGGGATAGGCCAGACTCTGTCCGAATAGATAAATAATAAGGTTTTTTTTTTCCATGAGAAAAATAAATAGTAAAAACTGAGATGGATTGGCAGAGGGGGAAAGGTGGGTCCTTAATGAGTTGGTCCCAGGTCTTTCCAGCCCTGGTCCTTTGTCTGCAGGCCATTTCCTCAGCTGAAATTAAAGTGGCTTTCTCAGCGGAGTGGGTCCTCATTGCTTGGCACACTATCTGCTCCCTGTAGAGCTCGGCCTGCTGGCGTCAGCTCCAGGTCCCCTCTTCTGAGAGCCAAAGCTCAGATTTCCAGCTGAGCATGCTAGAACAGGAGGGCAGACTCTGAAAGACCCAGGGATCTGGACATCAGCCCCTCCCAGAGGGAAGAGGGGATGGGGAAGCTGAGTCAGGTTGGGTCTCAGGCTGGTGATCTCAGTCCCTGGGGACCTGGAGTAGCTCCTGGATGGCAAAGGAGGACTGCTATGGTTCTGCAGGCTTGGAGACACGGAAATAAAGTAAAATAACCATGCCTGATGGAGCTTAACCCTCTCTAGCCTCTGCCCTCAGCCACCAGCAGCTGACAAGGGTCCCAAGGGGGTGCCTTCCCCTCCTGCCTCCCGCTCTGCTCCCAGTGCCAGCCCATCTAGAAGCATGTATCCTTGGCTATGACATACAGCCCAAGTCTTACCCCTATGCCCTCTGCCATCCTCTCCCTGCCCTCGGGCCCCCATGCCTGCACCCTAAGCTTCAGCTGGCAGGACAGTGGCTGTTTCTAAACACCCGCTGAGTCCTCTTCACCATGGATTCTGAGACCAGTCCTTCTGCGAACCCTGCATCCTGGCTCCAGTGGGAGCCCCTCCTCTCTCTGAACCTGTTACCAGAGCATCCTGATCCCCCACACACACACATCTGTCCATCTGTCCTCACTCAGCAGCCAGTATGTGGCCTAGTTCAACTCACAGCTGGATCAGACCCTCTCAGGGAAACAACTGGCCCTAAGGACCAGCGTTCAGTGACAGGGATTCCTGTGTTCTGAGCATCCTCATGCTGTGAGAAAGCCACTCTCTATGTGTTTTCACGGCCCCCCTCACCCCCTGCCCCCCACCGCGTGTCACTCTGATTTCTCTGTTTTCATCAAAGTCTCCCACACACACACACTATTCTGCTTTGTTTTAAGAGCCCTCCCTCCCTTTCCATGGCCAGGTGCTCATGAGGACTGGATGCAGCCACAGGGTTGTTTGAACCCAAGGCCTTGTGCATGCCAGACAAGTGCTCTGCCACATCCCAGTCCCCAGCCAGTCCTTCTTCTCATTTAGGCTTTTGATGGCATAGATGGGGGTGACCAAATACAGGACAATGGTACAAGGTGCTGCTGGAGACAAAAATAAAACATTCCATCTTCCCCCTGATGGAAGAACAGCCAGCCTCTTTTGCATATATAGCCCTAATTTGGATCCAATTTCAGTTAGTCATGTGTTTTAGGGGCAGGCTTACTTGCTTGGGGAACCCATTGGTTCAATCTCAGTCTTTCTTAGGCAGACCTGGTGATCCTCAGCCAATTAGATGCCTGTCCGTCATTTCTTTGTCCTTAAGGACTAGAGTAGAGCAACTTGGTGCTTCTTTTAAACCTCTGGCTGTTGCATGTGACCTCTAGAAGCATGGCAGCCATGTGAGGCCCACGATGTCTGGTCTAACAATACATGGAGCCTGGGGACACCACTGAGCTGTACCAACCCTGGAAGCCACCATTCCACCTGTGGGTTCTGTTGCTGGAAATAAGTCATATCTATCAAGTTTGAGTCTGTCCTTGAGCTTCCTGCTACCTAAGCCAAGTGTATGCCAGCTGATGCAGAAGGTGACCCTTCTGGGGTAGAGTTCTGTGGGTCAGATTGATCCTTGGTTCATTTCCCTAAGAAGTCTTTTGCCGATCTTATCAAGAACCATAGCCAAAAGGTCCTGTATCCCACTGGCTCTCGACCTTCCCAGTGTCGCAGCCCTTCAATACAGCTCCTTATGCTGTGATGACTCCCAACATAAAATTATTTTCATTGCTACTTCACAACTGTAATTCTGCTACTGTTATGAATCCTAACATACATATTTTGGGAGAAAGAGGTTTGCCTTCGGAGTGGTGACCCATAGGTTGAGAACCACTGGTACCTCATGGGTGGCTGAAAAGAACAGCAAGGCTAACATGGTTTCTCTGTGAATTAATGCTAGTCACAGGCCAGGGCCCTTCCCTGCCCAATGGTCCCAAACATTACTACAGAGCCCACTGCCGCTGAGGGTTTTAACCTCTGGACTCTTACAACAGCTCCGAGGTGGAGCTCGCGTCTCATATGCTCTTCAGGCAAGGAAAGTGAAGTACAGGGAGACTGGCTCAAGACCACGTGGTCTCTGCAGGCGCTGGACGGACAGCCTGGCGGGGTGGGGATGGGGGATCAGAAGTCTGAGGAATTCCCCTGCCTGACTGTGCAGTCGGGACCCCTCGTGTGTTCCTTAGTCCTGCCTGGAGCCTTCTCTTCTTGGGCTTCTGAGCTCGGAGACTCCACACGCCCATGACTTATCTCCACAGGGTGTGTGAGGCTTAAAGATGATGTCTGTGGATCTAGTTGCTTTAGATGATTCGTGCCAAAGCTGAAGGGGGACTGGCTTCTCTAAAAAACAAGCCTGCCTTCCAGGGCTGGTGCGTGGTTGCAGACCCTCCCAACTTCACTTCTACCTTGGTCACATCTAAGCGGAAACTTGCAGGAAGATGCTGGTAATTTACAGAACACCTGGAGAGGTTGCGGGCAGGTGGGTAATTTCCAAATTAATTGTGGGAGAAACCTAACAAAACAATCTGCAGGGTCAGCATCCCAGAGCCCTGCCTCCAGGGAGACTGACAGCTTGGAATCCGGAGAGTACAATGCCCGACCACAGGCAGGAGGGCCCTTCCTCCCGTCGGGGAGGAGGCCTGACTTCCTTCCAGCTGAGGCGGGTCTGGGCCTGCCGCGGGGCCGGAGGAGAGAGCAAAACTCTGAAACAGCTTTCTATCCAGAGATTCGCAGGCCCGGCTTTCTCAAAGAACCGCACCTCTCCTACCAGGCTGGCTAGCCAGGAACTGTTTTCTGACACACGCTAAGTTTCCAGGCTCCCCCAGTCGCCCCACCCCAGGGCTTCTTGAATTCTTGGTCCAACCACAGGGCCACTGCCATTGCCTCCTGCACAGCACACCAGCGAGGGATGAACCTGGCCTCCGAGCTGCTTCAGAGAGCTCCGACCTGTGACCTGTAACTTTCCTGGTTCCCAAGGGGCTACCAGACTTCCGGGAGAAGGGGCTCCCGGTCCTGCTCAACTCCTAAGCAATAAAATGGGAGGCTAATAGCACATTCCCTCCCTGGTTCTTAGACTGCCCAGAACGGGGCTTCTATGTGGGTTCCAAGTTACCTGTGGCCCAAGCAGTCCCAAAGAGTGCTCCCCCTCCCTAGGCACTCACTATGGGCAAAGGCCAAGCCAGGTGTGGGTGGGAGATCATGAACCCACAGTGGGTACCCCCTTGTAGGAACGCAGTGAGAAGGCTGGGCCTGGTCCTCTCAATTTGCAGGCTAGAATTCTCTCCCTGGATTTCCATTGTCTATGCTATAGAATCAGTGAGATAAGGTCGCCTCATCCCTCACTTCCTGAGAATTTCATAAGATAATGACATGAAAGGGCTCCCAGACTCCCAAGAACTGAGGCCTCTGTGCACTGGAGATGTAGCTCTGCAGAACGAGGCTTGCCTACTGAGCATAGCACCCTGGGTTTGACCCCAGCAGCACAAAATTCCTAAATAAACACACAGAGGCAAGGCAAGCACCTGTGGGCTAGCAGCAGCCACATGAGTGAGGCAGTACGCTGGCTGCTGGCCGTTCAGAGATCCATTCCAAGATGTAGGCTGTGGGACCCTGAAGAGGACTCAAGAGAGCCAAGGCAGGGAAACTGTGAGGTGATCAAAACTGTTGTTGTAATATGAACCGACCAGTACCCCCCAGAGCTCCCAGGGACTAAATCACCAACCAAAGAGTACACATAGAGGGACTCATGGCTCCAGCTACATATGTAGCAGAGGTGACCTTGTGGGACTTCAATGAGAGGAGAGCCCCTTGGTCCTGTGAAGGTGCGATGCCCAGTGTAGGGGACTGCCAGGGCATGAAAGAAGGAGTGGGTGGGTTAGTGAGCAGGGGAATGGAGAATGGGATGGGGGTTTTCGGAGAGGAAACCAGCAAAGGGGATAACATTTGAAATGTAAATAAAATATGTTGTTAAAATATTTTTAAATATCTCTAAAAAAATAAAAAGCCGGGCGTGGTGGCGCACGCCTTTAATTCCAGCACTTGGGAGGCAGAGGCAGGCGGATTTCTGAGTTTGAGGCCAGCCTGGTCTTCAGGGTGAGTTCCAGGATAGTCAGGGCTATACAGAGAAACCCTGTCTCAAAAAACCAAACCAAACCAAAACAACAACAACAACAACTGTTGTTGTACATCATTAACTTTCAGAGTAACTTGTTATGTAGCACTAGCTGACTGAATCATGGGTGACTCACTCATACCACAGTCTCTCATGGGATAGCCAAACACACACACACACACACACACACACACACACACACACACACACTCATACACACATAAACACTCACATACATACATTCATACATACACTCACACACATACATACACACTCACACATGTACATATACATAAACACATGTACACATGCATACACATACACGCATACATATACATACTCACACAGAGACATACACACACACTTGTATATATACATACACACTCACACACATATACACCACACATGTACACATATATAAACACATGTACACATACACACATACATACACACACTCACACATACA
Organism: Mus pahari; assembly: GCF_900095145.1. Lineage (NCBI taxonomy): Eukaryota > Metazoa > Chordata > Mammalia > Rodentia > Muridae > Mus > Mus pahari. The sequence goes on from NC_034595.1 coordinate 966,185, forward strand.
TACAGGCATACACATATGTATATACATACACTCACACATACATACTCACACTTATACATACATCATACATACATACAGGGAGGGAGTTTCTTGACTCTGCTGCTGTTGCGTGTGCTCAGGTTGACTGGTTCACAAGCTTCTGGGAGATTCTCTTGTCTCTGCCTCCCATCTCACCACACGAGTGCTGAGATGCCCCATAGACGTGTACCGCCACACCCGGCTTTCTCAGGAACTGAACGTGGGCCATCAGAGTTATGCTGACAGCAGCTCCTTCTTCCCCACCCTTTAGCTCCCTCAAGGTGGGCCAAGACTTATGGAGAGGAACATGGAACCTGGGACACCACCTTCTGCAGCCCTGACACTCGGAGGGAGCAGAGAGCCTGGCAAGTCCCTGAGTTGACAGAGGGGAGTGTTACAAAGTGAGCTGACCCCCCAAAGCCAGGTGATGTCAAGTGTGTGATAGTTACTGTGGACAGGATCCAAGTTTTACAACAATCCAAATCCGCTTTGCAGCGATAACTGCAGATCCAACCCACTGTCTTTGGGTTGTTAAATCTCACTTTAAGATTGGAATTAGCTGCTCCCAAAAGAAAATGAGTAACCGTCATTACTGCTTGAGCAGAGGCTTACCTTTAGAGAGACCTCAGCCACCCCTAATCCGGGCTGAGGCTCTTCCTGCTGCCAGCTGCTTGGATGCTGGGACAGCGATGCCAAGCTTCCTACAGGCCCTCGGTTTGCATGCTCATAACCAACAGGGCAAGGGAGTCTGAGGGCAGCATCCTTCTGCGTGTCCTATAGTCAGCAAAGTTAGGCAGGCTCTGCTATGTTTTTAACTCGGGCTGTAAACTCAGAAGAAGAAGAAGAAGAAGAAGAAGAAGAAGAAGAAGAAGAAGAAGGAGGAGGAGGAGGAGGAGGAGGAGGAGGAGCTTTTGGGCCAACTAGGGAAGGGAGGGTATGTGCAGCTTGTGTGAAAAAGGCTTAGTGAGAACTAAGCCCCATGAGTCAGGAGAGCAGGAGTGTCTGCAAGCTGCCTTAACAGCGAATCTTACGTGAGGCTACATTTTTTTTTTTTAAAAAAGCAGAGTGTCCAGAGTGAGGAGGTGGTGGTTCTGCCTGGCTTTCAACCTTTTCTGAATGTCTTGGTTGTCCCTGCCCCTCACTTGTTAGTGAACATTGTCTAACTGGAATTAAAGATCCCCACTAGGGGTGGTGGCCTAAGTCCTGGGAACCTGAGCTTTGTACTGCCTGAAGGACGTCAGGTCAGACCATCAGATCGGGCACCTTCTCTGTGAGAAGCCTGTGAGGAGCCTCCTAGGCAGAGTGGGGAGGGTCACCTATAGAGGACCAGTGCTGGGTGGCCTCAGACTCCAGCTGATGAGGGAAAGAAATGACGGGAAGCAGCCAAGGGTGATGCTCACTGCCTAAGGGAAGCATCCACTTCTGGAAGGGCCTCCTCTAAGCAGCGCTGATGGCAGCCAGTGGAGATGTTGTAAGAGAACTCACTCCGTGGGTGGAATCCCATAGGATGTCTAAAGCCTTCTCCAGGCCCAAGCCTCTGGGACAGCGCACACCCACTGAAGATTCGTGCACACACACACACACACACACACACACGCACACACACACACACATACACACACATGCCCCTCTAACAGGGACCTCTTTTCCCACAGCACCATCAGCCAGAATAATCTGCCTGCAAGCAATAAAGCACAATCCTAAAAAGTTAGGCAACTTCAGGGACTCATCAGAAGGGAAGCAATAGTCCACGTGCAGTCAAAACATGGACCCTTCTGACTTTGGCAAAACCCAGGAGCCAGTAAAGAATCCCTGAGTTCCACTGTCAGTGTGTATAATAGGTGGCTGATCTCTTAGCTCAAAACCCAAGCTGTTTCTCCTCTCTACAGAATCATACCCCCCATGGCCAGCAGGGGGCAGGCTATGCTGATCGAGGGAACGTCAGCAATCATGCCAAAACCCAAGGGCAATGGGCCCTTCCAAAAGCACAGTCAGGAAGAGGAGACCAGAAGAAAGGAACGAGCACTGCTTAGGGCAGGCGCCTCAGCTCAGCACCTGGGCTGGGGAGCAGGAAGATCAGGGGTTCAAGATCACTCTCTATACATGACAGGCCAGCCTGCGATACATGAGACTGTTTCACAAATAGGGAGAAGACTGGACTGGACTGGACTGGAGTAATAAAGGATTGAGAGACTGGGCGTGGTGGTCTACAAAGTGAGTTTCAGGACAGCCAGGGCTACAAAGAGAAACCCTGTCTTAAAAAAAAAGAAAAGAAAAGAAAGAGGGAGGGAGGGAGGGAGGGAGGGAGGAAAGAAAGAAAGAAAGAAAGAAAGAAAGAAAGAAAGAAAGAAAGAAAGAAAGAAAGAAAGAAAGAGGAAAAAAGAAAAAAAAAGGATTGAGAGATTGGCATCTGGCCTGTGGAGAAGTCAGGCAAGAGTGATGTTTCTCCACCACTCTAGGACCACCTTTCCACTGCAATGATAGCAGTGAGCCCTTGACAATATGAAAGCCACACAAAGCTGGCTTTGTGCCCTTGCTGGAGCCCCAGAAATTCAGGGTTCCAGGTGAATACGTATGTATCCTCTTGCCACAAATAATGCAGACGTGGATAAAGACAGCATCACGCCCAAACACCGCGGGATACAGACCAAAAAGTCCTCTAAAGCCTAATGCTCTTAAGCCAGTAAGTTGGGAGGGCCCTTCCATCCTCCTGCAGGCAAACCACCGAAGAGCCTTGCCCCGCCCACAGTGCTAGGCTAGTATGGAGACCAGACCCAACTCTGTGCCCATGGGAGGGACTGAGTGGTGGCCCAAAGAGAGCCAGGTTCTGTCCCACAGACTCTGGCAAAGCGGCTGTGTGGGCAGGATTGGGTAGGCCTGGATGATCTCAGGAGCCCTAAATGTCATCACGATATTCTCCCAAGAAGCAAGCAGAAGGACACATGACACAGGAGCCGTGAGGGTGAACCCACACATTCGGAGCGATGTGGCTGTAGCAAAGGGAAGGACGCCATGGCTTTATGGACACCTTGACTTTAGCTCACAGATACCATTTCAGGCAGACCTCCAGAATGGCCAGAATAAATGTGTCTTCTCCAGACCTCGGGCAGGCTGAAGCAGGAGTGTGGAGAGTTCAAGGCCAGTCTGGGCATCTTAGGGAGATTCTGTCTCAAAAGAAAGGATAAAAATTGCTGTGGATTTAGATCACTGTAGAGCGTGTACCTAGTGTGTGCAAGGTCCAGGCTCAACCCCCAGTACTTCCAAAATGTCTTGGCTTGGCTTTAAGAAATTAACATATTTATGTTCCAGAAACTCACTTCAAACATCACGGCACAAGCAGTTGAAAGTAGAAGAATCTAAAATCTCTATCAGGCAACAATGATCTCCAGGAAATAGGAGAGTTGATAAGGCAACCTCAGAGCAGAGAAAATAATGAGGAACAAAGAGGAATATTACATGACAAGAAAAAGTCAGTCAACCAAGACCACAGAACAACCCTAATTGTGCAACATCAGAACTAGGAAGGAGAAGCAGAAGTGGCTAACACTGAAGAGAAAGCCTCACAAGAAAAACTGGAGACTTGGAGGATCAGCCAGGCATCCTCCTGAAGAGCCAACATCCTCCTCCAGCTCTGCTCATGTGCACAGGTGTGTACCACCACACATGTACACATGCATGACCAACCACCACACATATGCACATGCATGACCAACCACCACACATGTACAAACACATAACCAACCACCACACATGTACACACATAACCAACCACCACACATGTGTACATGCATGACCAACCACCACATGCATGTACACATAACCACATATACACAACCACTACACACGTATACACAAATGTACACACACACATACACACAAACAGATACACACACATACACACAACTACTCCCAATTCTCTTTAATTCCCCCAGATGAAATGTCTACAATTGTATGTGTTTTGTGGAAAAATTGAACCAACTGTTTAAAGAATTAACTAATTAACAAAGATTACACCATTTCTTCCCCAAAACAGAAGAAAACAAAATAATCCCATTTTATTTTGGGAAACTGATATGACTCAGACACCAAGACCTCCTTAAGACAGCTCAGAAGGGCCCATGAGATGGCTCAGCAGGTAGAGCTCCCTGTTCCCAAGCTAATCACCTGACTCCAGATCCACACAAAGGGGAGAACCAACTCTTACAAGTTGTACTCTCTGATCTCCACATCCACATGAAGATTAATAGTCAGTAAATAAATACGTAAAGGCCTATTCTCATGTATGTGGAAAATTTAAAGATAATATAAAACCAGAAAACTGAAAAATCACAACTCCTCATAGATACAAATGAAAAAGTCTTAAAGAAAATGTTTGCACACAGAACCGTACGCTATGATGGATCAGAACTTATCTCAGAGATGAAAGGCTGGCTCAGTGTTTAAAAAAAATAATCAATCAGTTCCTGGCTCCCTGGGAGTACTCGCTGGCTTGTGACATGTGTGGGGCAGATCAATTATAACAGACTACAAACAATCCTTGCAGCCAGTCTTCAGTACAAAGACGGATGCATTCCTGAAAACTTTGGCTTAAATTAATCGTGGTTAATTGACTTTTCTCTGTTCCATTCATAAAACAAGACATCCATAATATAAAAACAGTCAATACAGTCTATCATATTAACAGCTGATGAAAATCACATGTCTATCTCCGTGAATTGAGGAAAAGCATTTCACAAAATCAATGCCTATTCATGAAGGGGGAAAAAATCCTCAGGAAACAAGGAATGGGTGGAATTTCCTCGGCTCGATAGAGAGTAGACACAAACTACGCCGACAGCGCTGTATTGCCAGGCACTGGCATAGCCTCACAAGAGGCCGCAATATCAGGGTCCCTTCAGCAGAATCTTGCTGGCATGTGCATTAGTATCTGGGTTTGGTGGCTGATGATGGGATGGATCCCCAGATGGGGTAGTCTCTGGATAGTCCATCCTTTCATCTTAGCTCTAAATCTTGGAGGACTCCATTCTTAGCACTCATGTGGAGGTTTACAACTCTAGTTCCATTCTCTTCTGGCTTCCATAGTTAACACATAGGCCATCAGTATGTGCAGACGTTTGTACATATCCAAACATATAAATAAATAAATAAATAAATAAATAAATAAATAAATAAATAAATAAATAAATCTTTTCAAAAGAGAAGAATGTGAAGCAACAAAATGGGAGAAACATTTAGGAACCACACACTTGACTAAAGATTCCCTTCTAGAATCTACAAACAGCTCTCAAAACTCAGCAGCAAGAAAAATCCCAAACATTCCTGCTGGAGGACAGGTAGAAGACAGACACTTCATCATGAGAACAGCAGAGAGCATGAGGAGCGACATAGCCCTGTCAGCCACCGGGAAGGGAACACTGAAGCCACAGGGCATCGCTGCACACCTATCAGAACAGCTAAGATAAAAACAGTGACGCCAACAGATGCTGGCAAGGAGCCGGAAGCTGCTCACTCAGACCCGACTGTGGGAGTTCAGAGTGGGACGGCTACTCAGCTTGCAGACTCCCCGTAAAACCAAACATGGAGCCGCCCGCCATGTGACTCAACGGTAGCACTCCAGGGCATTGCTTCCAGGAAAAAAAAAAATCTGTTCATACTAAAAACATTTCACGAGGGAACTGGAGAGATGGCTCTGAGGTTAAGAGTACTGACTGCGCCGGGGCGTGGTGGCGCATGCCTTTAATCCCAGCACTTGGAGGCAGAGGCAGGTGGATTTCTGAGTTCAAGGCCAGCCTGATCTACAAAGTGAGTTCCAAGACAGCCAGGGCTACACAGAGAAACCCTGTCTCGAAAAACCAAACCAAAAAAAAAAAAGAGAGAGAGAAGAAAAAGAAAACAAAACAAAAGAACACTGACTGCTTTTCCAGAGGTCCTGAGTTCAGTCCCAGCAACCACATGCTGGCTCACAACCATCTGTAATGGGATCTGACGCCCTCTTCTGGTGTGTCTGAAAACAGTGACGGTGTACTCATATATATTAAATAAATAAATAAGGCCAGGCGTGGCAGCACACACCTTTAATCCCAGCACTTCGGAGGTAGAGAATTTCTGAGTTCGAGGCCAGACTGGTCTACAGAGTGAGTTCCAGGACAGCCAGGGCTACACAGAGAAACCCTGTCTCAAAAAACCAAAAAAAGAAAAAAGAAAAAGAAAAAAAGAATCAAACTCAAATCCTTTGCTAGATTAATACACACCCTTAACTGCTAAGCCATCTCTCCAGCCCTTACATAACATTTTTACATTGAAAAAATTATTGAAGGTTGGTGATGGTGGCACAAGCCTTTAATCCCAGAAATCAGGAGGCAGAAGCAGGTGAAACTCTGTGAGTTCGAGGCCAGCCTGGTGCAAAAAGTCTAAGACAGCCAGGACTGTTACATGGTGAAACTGTTGTGAAAAACAAACACACAAATTTTGGGGATGGAAAATATTTAAGGACTGCCAAGGTCTAGGAGTGGATGCAAATGGCAGGAAGTAGAGATGGATAGAAAGGGTGACTCGGGCTGGAGGCATGACTCAGTGGTGAAGAGCACTGGTTGCTCTTCCAGGGGACTCAGGGTTCAGTTCCCAGCACCTACATAGCAATTCCCACAGATCACAACTGTCTGTAGCTCCAGTTCCAGGGAATCTGACATCCTCACTTGCATGGTGTTTATACATGCAAAACACCAATGCACATGAAATAAAAATAAACATTTTTTAAAAAGTGACCTGAAGCCGAGCGTGGTGGCGCATGCCTTTAATCCCAGCACTCAGGAGGCAGAGGCAGGCAGATTTCTGAGTTCGAGCCCAGCCTGGTCTACAGAGTGAGTTCCAGGACAGCCAGGGCTATACAGAGAAACCCTGTCTCAAAAAACAAACAGAAGTGACCTGAAAGATCCCTTTCCTTTCCATGGTGACTGTGGCCTCACCCGTATCGACATCCTCCTTACAGCTGTGCATCATACTACACAATGTTACCTGGGCAAGACTGGGTAAAGAACACACAGGGTCTCTGCACTGCTTCCTACAAATCATTTAGAGGGAGGTTCATATGTTGGTAGTTGTCGGCCAGCATGCAGCTGTAACTCTCGAAGGAAATATCAGGTGATTTATTATCAGCCAAACATGAGTAACCATACCTCAGGAATACAGATTAGGTTGTCCTGAATAACACATTTTTCTGGGTATATGTTTTATAGTCACAGAACAAAAATGAAGTCACATGTCCTGAGCCTTGGAGGTGACAGCAGTTAGGTGGGTCAGAGCAAAGGAGTCACTCTGCTGTGAGTTTCAGATGCTATTTGGTGACAGTTTTAGCTTTGGAGTCAGGGAAGCTGGCATCTGCTAAGTTACTACATCCCAAAGGTTTTATCTGAGAGTGGAAAGGACATCAGGTCAGATAGCTACAGGAGACAAGTGTTAAATGACCATCAGTGGGACTAAAGATGGCCAAAGATGCCTGGATCTGTCACGTTCTAACTCCCAACAATCACAGAGGCCCGACCCATCAGTGGAGTAGAGTCCTCGCTGCGTGAGGCTTTTTCTCTGGGAACTACAGTTTACATGGTGATGGTGATGAACGCAGTGTCTATCCCCTCGTTATATGGATGATACTGCTCCTCAAAGACATTTACAGGCCTGGAGAGATAGCACTGTCAGTGATGGGCTTGTCACGCAGGATGAGAACCTGAACAACCCAGGTGTAGGGACAAACACTGGTAACTCTAGTATGGAGGGGGTGAGGACTGGAAAGGTCCTAGAACTCCCTCTCTGGCTAGCCAGCCTAGCCTAGTGGACAAGCTCCAGACCAATGAGAAACCCTATCTCTAAAGTAAGGCCCACACACTCCCTTCCTCTCTTATCTTGGGCTGGATTTTTACCCTCCACATTGCCAAGGATCTGCCAACCTGTTCCCCAGAGACCTGGTCAGTGCCTGCCCTGACCACACCTGGCATTGACCACCGGTCTTCTCCACCTTTCAGGGGTTCTATAACATGCTGTCCCCCATGTCACTCCCCACCTCACACTCACACACACACCCGTGTTATCATCCATGGAGCAATCTGGCTTGTTGCTTATGAACACCCACTCATCCCAGGACTTTTGCAGAATCCCACCCCCCTCAGATGGGCTCTTTCTCACACTAGGACAGCACTGCCCAGTGCCCAGTGTCTCTAGAAGTCTGGAGTCTGCAGAGAAGCCCAGGGATATCCTACGGTTCTCAAAAGCCATGGAACCAGAACTTGAAACCTCGGCGCTATCGATCGATGTTTGGGGCCAGGTAACCGCTTGTTTGTGAGTCTATGCTCTGCAGGACATGTGGCAGCCTCTCTGGTGCTGAGCTCTAGCTGCGGAAACCCTGCCCCTCCACAGTGATGTGGCAAAGGTCTCCAGACCCGGCCAAATTCTCTAACTTCAAACAATGGAGGACAGCATCCCTAAGTCTCCCAGAGTGGAGCAGGGCCCAGTCACTTGGTGTCCCTTTGATTCTGACACTTGTCTGACAACGTGATTTTTTCCCCCTTCACAGTCAGTTGTGACGGCACACGTGTGTGTCCCTAGCACTGGGGAGACACAAGCAGGAGAATCCTGAGTGCAAGGCCAACCTGGGCTACATTATAAAAGCCCGACTCTCAAAACAAAAGGCAAAAAGCCTCCAACCTTCGGCTGGGCAGTGGTGGTGCATGCCTTTGATCCCGGCACTCAGGAGGCAGAAGCAGAGGTAGATGGATCTCCGTGAGTTCGAGGCCAGCTTGGTCGACAGAGGGAGTTCCAGAAAAACCAGGGCTACACAGAGAAACCCTGGGGGTGGTGTTGTCTTGGGGGCTTGCTTGCTTTGTTTGCTAAGTCCATTACACTGATATCTTAGCTCACAGTATTCAAAGCTCTTAACTACACCTAAATTTCCCTTTCGAGTTCTCAGAACCAGCCCCACAGAAACAAACTGACTTCCTGTTTATCCAGACAACCAGGTCATCTCTAACTACTGTAAGGGAATTATACATTTTTTACTTAATGGGATTTACTGCCTCCCCGTGGACCACCCATGTCCTCATGCCTGAGGTCCCCTTTGCTCTGTGCAGTGATTTGGGCCTAGCTCTCTGCTTAGAAAATCAGGCAGCAGAGGGAATTGAGTTCCTAGAAAGGACGGTGAAGAGACCAGCTTGGTCCTGGGGTCCAGGCCTAGACATGACACCTCCCACGCCACATCACCCTCAACTTCAAGAAAACCACTTCTCCCACTTCCTGGAGCAGGCTGTGGCCCAGGAAGCAAAGTCTAAGCTGAACATCACCTCCCACAAGGATCCCGGGGAATCCATCAAGGTGGTAGCTAGCTGCCCCCCTCGTGAGGTCACTCAAAACTCTGCCAGCTTGGAGATCTTTCTCTCTCTCTCTCTCTCTCTCTCTCTCTCTCTCTCTCTCTCNCTCNCTCCCTCCCTCCCTCCCTCCCTCCCTCCTTTTTAGAGACTGGGTTCCCTTATGTAACCCTAGGTAGCCTGAAACTCACTCTATAGGCCAGGCTAGCCCCAAACTCGAGCGATCCCCCTGCCTCTGCCTCCTGAGAGCTGGGATTAAAGGGTGTGTGGCACCAGAGCCGAGCTTCAGGTGCCTCTTCCCATCCCTCCAATGTTCCTTCCTCAGGTGCTGTCCTCCAGGGCGGTCAGACTGCCCAAAGATCGACAGCAGCAAACACTCCACCTTGACGTCAGAGGGCTCCTAGGAAAGGTGTCCGCTACCCACTCTCACGCTGCAGGTCCCCTGCTCCCTTACATATGTGGCCAAATCCAGGGAGGAGAAGGCTCAGCACAGGACCCCTGACTGCCTGTCTCAGACTGCCAGTCCTGCATCCATCCTCCCCCTTCCGGGAAGCAGCCCAGGGAATTAGTTCTGATGCCATGCCCTGAGCTGAAGCTCTTGACACTTCTTTTTGGATCCAGGCCCTTTCAAAAGGAGCATTTCAAATAGCAGCCATCAACACTCCCAGAGGGTGGGTCTTAATCCACAGAGGATCATTAACTTCACCGAGTGATGGGTCATCTGTCAGCACCTCCCGTTCTTCCACCAATTATCTATCTGCTAATTATCTGGGATTAAGAACTGACACGGAGCGACATGGTCATTAACCACATATTTGCAGGGCTTATTCATGTTAGGAGGGCAGCTCGGTCTCACCGAGTCTAATTGGACACGCCCACAATGCTGCAGAACATGGTTCCCTCTATTGCGCTTGTCAGCAGCCCATGAAGGACCTTCAGCAGATGTGTTGACTTCTAAAGGGGCTTAGCTCTGTTTTTTTTTTTTTTTTTGGATGCCTTGGCTTTCTGGCAGGACAGATGACAGCTTAACCGTGAACGCACATGCGATCATTTGTCAAACAGTCATTAGCTGGGGCACAGTACCAGGCACAGGTTTGGCCCCAGGGGATTTACAAAGGTGAAAGAGACACCATTCCTACCACACCATCCCTCAGGTTTCCTTTCTTTGAGAGAATTACAGGCCAGCAGAGGCCAGAGCTGGGAGCCAGGGAGGTGCAGCATGCAGAGGTGCTATGCTACCTACAGAGGTTTGAGAAATCTCACAGAAAAGGTGGCGTCCTCAGATAGAACCCGGTGGGAAGAGGCACGGAGAAAGGACACTCAGGGCACAGGGGCCAGCAAGCAGAACCAGGGGTGGCCTAGACGGTGGACAGAGATGCCATAGAAGGGAAGGAGGTGGCCTGGCAGACTCTGAGTATCCTGTAGAGCGTCCGTGTTGAGGGCTTAGCGGCAGTCTCCTCTGGGCATGCGCACTGGGGAGGAGGCTTTTCTCTGGGCATGCGCACTGGAGAGGAGGCTTTCTGTCCCTGTGTTTATGGGGCAGGGGGCGGCTTTAGTGAGTTTCCATGGAAGTATGATTAATATATGACAAAATTTCTCAGAGACTGACACCTATGGAAATAGCACCCAGATAAGGAAACCAGTCGTCCCCAGGCACACCTGGAATCCCAGTGTTTGGGAGGAAGAGCCAGGAGGATCTGAAGTTAAAGGCCAGCCTGGGCTACATAGTGAGGCACTGTGAAAGGGAAGAAGGGAAGCAGAGGGAGAGGAAAAGCGGAGGAAGGGGAAGGATGGGAGGAGAGAGTAAAAAAATAAATAAATGTTGGGACTAGAAATGGCTCAGCCACTAAGAGCACTAGCTGCCCTTCCAGAGGGACTGGGTTTAGTTCCAAGCACTCGTATAACTGTTCACAACCATCTGTAACTCAAATTCCAGGGGATATGATGCCCTGTTAAGACACATGCCACCTGACACACGATGCACAGATGTACATGTAGCAAAACACCCATCCACATAAATAATTTTAAACGCACACACAAGATGCAGTTGTTGGAGATGCAGGGATGATTGGCTTTGCAGTTATTAACACCTGCTGCTCTTGCAGAGGACCTACCTGAGTCCCAGCACCCATGTCAGACAGCTCAGTCACCTGTAACTCCAGCTCCAAGGGATCTGGCGCCCTCTTCTGGATTCAGAGGGAATTTGCACTCCTGTGCACATAGTCACACATACACACACACACACATATATATACATATATATACATATATATATATATACATATATGTATATATGTATATATATGCATGGTTTTTGAGTAATAAAATTAATTTGCAAAAGATATAGATTGTTGCTAAAACTCCAGAAGCCATGGCGACCCCTCTCAGGAACTTTGTACACACAGAGCATCATCCTGGTCACTTTCCCTCTGTCTTACCAATGTATGTGACTAACATTACTCGATGTTCCCAAGACTCTGGAACCCAGCTACACACAAGTGAGTTTCTTCTTACTGCTCTATAACACCCTATCCATGAGCAGCGCCTATCAGCAGTGACTTGTGATGCATAAGAGCTGTGGTTCTCAACCTTCCCAGTGCTGAGACCTTTAATACAGGTCCTCAAGTTGTGGTGCCCTCCCCAACCATAACATTATTTCCATTGCTACTCCACAACTATGATTTTGCTGCTGCTATGAGTCATAATGTAAATATCAGCATTTTTGGATAGTCTTAGGTGACCCTCATGAAAGGGTCATTTCCCCAAAGGGGTTGCACCCCACAGGTTGAAAATCACTGCTCTAGTGCCTGTGTGTCTGCTGGGTTCAGATCTGACAGCCTCATCGGGTCATGGGTTATACGTTTCCCCCTTGAATAGATGTTCCTAGTTTCCCAGAGTTGCTTTGCCCTTCCACACACCTAGCAGGACCTGCACCAGCGGTTGGGTTGACCTGTGTGCTTGCCCACACTGGTAGTATCTGTCATTTTACGCTTTACACTTGTTCATAAGGGAATAACCACCTACCTGTGGAGACAGTATCCCCCATCCTTTTGGCAGCACTGAGGAATAGAGTGTTTGGAGAAGAGGGATATGCCGGAAAATGAGGCCAGTCACGTGGCCAGACATTAGTGGCCGATGTATAAACAAGGAATTGATGCTGATGGAGTTAGAATGAGAAATGCCAGAAAGCTGCACCTAAGAAGGGGCACGTGGAGGCTTGGACACACATAGACACAAACTAAGTCAAAGCTGTGAGCAGTGTCCAATTTGAAGGCATAAAGTGGAGGGGAGACTGGGTTCCCGGATGGATGGATCCGTGAGTCAGGAGGGTCTTAGGAATGAAGTCAAGGCTGGAAACAGTTTGAGATACACAGGGGTGAGGGTTGGAGTCAGAGGTGTGACTGAGAACTCCCAGAGTGGTGTGCAGTCAAAGGGAGGGGGAGGGCCGGAGAGGAGATGCCTGCCTTCGCGCGGGCGGGCGGCGAGCCGAGGAAGAAGCGGGGAAAGTGGCATCGCTTCCCTCTGAGATGCTGGCATGGGCGGGGAAGCATGAGTCAGGCGCTCGCAGCCCCAACAGCTCAAGGTCATCTCAGCAGCCAGGACTTTCTCCTGACGGTGCTTGCATCACCGATCTGGGAAGATGGTTGTGAAATCCACATCAGGTTGCGTACCTCTGGCAGCGTCTTGGGGACAATGGGCACCAAAGACTCATAGCATCTTGGTGTTGGAGTCCTCTTCGCCTCCAGAACATCGCTGCCAATTAGTTATCCCGCACCCCAGGCAAGGAACCCACAACTTCCCACGGCAGCCCATTCCGACCTTGGGTACACAGGGATCTTTAAAAATAAAAAATAAATCATCATCATCATCATCATCCCAATCACATGGAAAGTCAAAGCGAGCGATAAATCTGTTTCTACTCCAGCGGGAATGCCCTTGGTGGAGTTAAAGGGCAAAGACCTCGTGGAAAATGCTTCTCTAGCCCTGCCCCATCCCGCCCCCCCCCCCATACCTTCTTTCTGGGTTTGAAGTTACATACAGCGCCTGCCCCCCACCCCCACCCCACCCCAGGAAGCTGGGATTGCATCACCATTTGAACAAGTCCCCGGAATGCGCTCAGCCTTGCAGGCATTCCTCTGGCTCCTTCCAGCAGGGCCTACACCGGCTGGAACGCGGCCAGGGTCTCAGGGCTGAAGCGGTGCGTGCTCCAGCACAGACCCACTAGGCTGGACACGTGGGAGGATGAGCGGCCGCCGATGAGAACAGACCTGCTGCAAGCCGCTTCAAGCTTCCCTCCCTCAATGCTACTCGCATCCTGCCCTGCGCTGGGCTCTGAGAAAGTGCCTGGCCAATCTGATTTCTAAACAGGCCCGTTGGGGCAATGGATTCTGAGACACTAGCGCACAAGAAGGAAACACGGGTCTGTTTTCTTTTATGACTTCATTTTTAGAAATTGGGAAAGTGTTTTCTTCAAAGTAATACCATTAAGTAGGTCTTTAGCTTTGTTTTCTGTAAGACTGCATTAAAAGCTTCTGGCCAGAGCTTGTGTGTCTTAACCTACCTTGAATCCCTCCCAACCTGTCCCCACTGACCCCAGAAGAGGCTTTACCTGTGGATAGCCAACTCTTAGATAAATTGCTATTACATATCTCAGACATATACTGATGGACATACTGTCAGGAGTGATACAACCACAATTCATATTCTCTACTACAAAAAAATATTTTTCCCTTTTTATTTTGTGTGTATGAGTGTCTTGCCAGAATTTCAACATGAACTGCAGTGCCCCCAGAAAGCCAGAATGATGGTGTCAGATCCCCCTGGATCTGGAGTCACACCATAGGGGTGCTAGGCATAGAACCCAGGCCCCCTGCAAGAGCAGTGGGTGCTCTTAACCACAGGGACATCTCCCCAGCTCCATAGTCTCTGATTTTTTAGGGAGTGATGTGGGTGCCTCACTTTGTGCACGGCTTTCCTAATTTAATGTCACTGGTTTTTCCTTGCTGCCCCTCACTACTTAAAAATGTGGGGTATATATATATATATATATATATATATATATATATATATATATATATATATATATATTATATGTAAGTACACTATAGCTGTCTTTAGACACCCCAGAAGAGGGCATTTGATTTCATTATGGATGGTTGTGAGCCATCATGTGGTTGCAGGGATTTGAATTCACAACCTTTGGAAGAGCAGTCGGTGCTCTTAACCGCTGAGCCATCTCTCCAGCCCCGGGCTGATGTTGTTTTTTTTTAACATTATAAAATTTTATTTGTGATGTATGTGCATAGAAACTTGAGCAGGGGTTCTAATAACCCTGTTCCTGTGAGGCAGGGTCTCTCTCTGGACCCTGAGCTCTTGTTTTTCAAGACTATCAACCAGCAAGTCTGTAATCCCCCCGTCTCTGCCCCTCGGAGTGTTACAGGCACTTACGGGACGAAGTCTGGCTTTTACCGCATCCTGAGATGTAGCTACACTCATACTTTAGCTTCAGGTATTCTTAATATCTTTCAATGTACGTGAGCATGCATCTTGGCAATAGGAAGGCAGGAAGGCTCAGCTGCTAGGAGAGTTTCCTCTTGCAGAAGACCTAGGCTCAGTTCTCAGTGCTGCATGGTGATTCATAACTGTGTAGCTCCAGTCCCAGGGGATCTGACGCCCCCTTCTGGCCTCCAAGAGCATTACACTCATGTACATTTACAACACTCAGCCACTCATCACACACAATCAAGTAAATCTTTAAAACAATAATAACAGGAAGTTAGGAGGGGGGCGGGGAGAGAAAGCCCAGAAAGAAAATAATCTGCTGTCCCTAGTGTTCCTGGATTGTATCTGCCTTGGCTCTATGAGTCCTCTCAGATACGCACTCCTCCCATCACCAGGTCTGTAGATAGTTCTACACACCACACACAGGCTCTGCCCTGCTAACATGCTGCTATGGTCTTTCTCGTGCCCCTCATCTCAAGCGCGCGCGAGCGAGCACACACACACAGACCCCCTCATTATTGCCTCTCACTCAGTGGACACAGCCAGTCTTGGGTTCCAAAGATGGCTTTCGTTGCTGAAGGCTCAACCGACCGAGGTCAGGGCTCCTATCCAGTGAGCCTGAGCCTGAGCCAGCCCTGGGGAACACCGGGAAAGCGACCCTCCGCAGTCACGTGACAGATGAGTGCTCTACCAATGCAAGTACACAGCTGGCCAGTAGGTGGCGACGAGTGAGCGGCTCCTGTAAGCAGAGACCTTAGTCCAGATGAGATGAACCGCTTTTGCCATTTCTGGACCAAGGAGTGTTGGTGGCTTAGAGCTCGGCTGGCAGCACCGGGATGCCTTCTATTTCCCGGAGGTACTAGGCCCGACGACGCTCTAGGAGAGCAGGAAACAGCAGTCCACCCCAGCGGCAAGGCTTCAACTCCCGTTACCTGCTCAAGCGTGGTGTTCCACAGCTCATGTAGAGCGTAGGTTAGTCTTGGCTTCGTGACTCACAGGTGACACGGTAGGAAATGCAATGTCCTTTATCATAAGCACCGTGTTTCAGAGGGCACAGGTATAAGGATATACAGTGATGAATTTAAATACAGAAGTCTAACTTATAAGGTTACACTCACTAACACGTCTGACTCACTCCAAGCTGGAAAGGATATGTTCCTTAATTCCACATATAAAGATAATGTGCTCTCCCAGTCAGAAAAAACTCCCAGTGGACTGAAGAAAACATAGCAAACAGCGCCCTTCTCAGTGAGTTCTGGAGACCCCTCTGCCGAGATACCACTGGGCTGGGGATATGGTTCAGGGGCACAGCACTGGCCTGGCAGGCAGGGGACACTATTATACCCATAGCACCAAGAAAAGAAGTAATCTTCACCAACATGTATGTCCATCCTTCCAGAACTTTCTACACACGTGTATGCAAGGATTTGTATTACCTCATTTTGTACAAATGGATGGTGAACTGGCTAGTTTTGTGTGCCAATTTAACACAAGCTAGAGTCGGAGGAGGAAAGAGCCTGTTGAGGAAAAATGCCTGCATAAGATCTGTCTAGCCGGGCAGTGGTGGCACACACCTTTAATCCCAGCACTTGGGAGTCAGAGGCAGGCGAATTTCTGAGTTTGAGGCCAGCCTGGTCTACAGAGTGAGTTCCAGGACAGCAAGAGCTACACAGAGAAACCCTGTCTCAGAAAAAAACAAAAAACAAAACAAAACAAAAACAAAAACAAAAAAGGAAATATTCTGGCTATAGGGAGTTTTCTTTAATCAGTGATTGATGGGGAGGACCCAGCCCATTGTGAGTGGTGCCATCCCACCACTGGGGCTGGTGGTTCTGGGTTCTATAAAGCAGGCTAGGCAAGCCACGAGGAGCAAGCCAGTAAGCAGCACCCCTCCATGATATCTGCATCAGCTCCTGCCTCCAGGTTCCTGCCCATTTAAGTTCTTGTCCTAACTTCCTTCAATAATGAACACCAATGTCTCTCCCCAACTTGCCTTTTTGGTCATGGTATGTGATGGGATATATAAAAATACGACTTACCTTTTACTCTACAACTTTTCTAACAATTATATATAATCCCTTTCAAACCACAAAGAGGGGCTGGAGAGATGGCTCAGTGGTTAAGAGCACTGATTGTTCTTCCAAAGGTTCTGAGTTCAAATTCCAGCAACCACATGGTGGCTCACAATCATCTGTAATGAGATCTGACACCCTCTTCTGGGATGTCTAAAGACAGCTACAGTGTACTTACATATAATAAATTAAATCTTTAAAAAAAAATTAAACCCTCTTCTGGGATGTCTAAAGATAAATAAATTTTTAAAGAAAAATTAAAAAAAAAAACACAAAGAGTATCTTAGAAGTATGTGATAACATAAGAACTCCAGTCACAAGAAACATCCCTAAATCTCGAAGCACCACTTCAGAGAATCAATGTTCTAGATCAATGCCAGCAGTCTTTCTGAAAAGGACCAGTTAACAAATATTTCCAGCTTTGTGAGCCCATCTGTGCCATGTGTGGTTTCTTGGGTTTTGTTTTGTTGGTTGGGTAGTTTTCAATTATATTCTTCCCCTGACAATGTGAAGCCCGATCTTAGCTTCAGTCAGGAAAAGACCAGGCCTTGGGGGAGAGGGGGCAGTGAGATGGCCCAGTGGGTAAGGGCACTTGCGGCCAGGTTAGAGGACGGGGCTGGGGCCGGCTCTCTGCCGCACCTCCCCTTCCACCGATGACTGTTCTTCTCCTCCGCTGGGAGAGGGAGGGAGTACAGCCTAAGTGGGAAAATAATGCCTATTTCTGTTTGCGCCCACAGATCTTGCTGCTCTCAGCCTTCTATGTTATGTGCAAAGAGCGGGAGATTTCAGAATGCTCAGCCCTAAGTGGAGCACCTGAACCACACCTAACCCTCCCAAGGTTCGTGGATCATTACTAAAGAAGGAATGTGAGACGTATAAGCCGGAGATGACAGATGGCTATACAAGAAGATAGTGTCTTCTGGACACAGCAGAGCAACTGCACATGTGAACTCACGGTACTTTGACAGCACACACAGGACCTGCACAAGCTCAGCAGCCAAATCCAGCATGGAGATGCGAGTTAGACTCCAAATATCCTTCAAGGCCATGGAGCTGTTGGCAGCTGTTAGCTGCTGGGAGAGGAAAAGAGTTTTGTGTAAGAGTGCAGGCCCTGGTAAGTCAGCGATGCCACAGGGAAAGGCCACACCCAACATTAGCGGGCAGCGCCTGAAGATGCTTTGTTTTGAAAAGGACACAAAGTTGGGGGACAGGCCTGGGAAGAGTTGGAGGAGGGGTGACTATGATCAAAACATCTGAGAATAAAAAGGTTGCTTTGTTTTGTTCTAAAGAGAGAGAGGCTGGGGAGAAGGCCCGGGGGTTAAGAGCACTTGTTCTTACAGAGGGCCAAGGTTTGATTCCCAGCACCCACACAGCAGCTCACAACCATCTGAACTCCAGTTCTAGGGAATCTGACACCAAGTTCTGACCTCCTCGGCCGGGCATGCTTGTGGTGAACATGCGTACACCAGGCGAAACACTCCTACACATAATTAAAGCCTCAGAGTTCAGTTCTAGCACCTGTGCCCAGCAGCTCCCAGGCTCACTGGGTTCCTGTTTACATATGGAAAGCCCACATACAAATGTACACACACCCAAAAGTCATGAAAATAAGTGTTTCTAAGGGGTGATAAACATGCATTTTATAAGAGGATATGAAGCTAATGGTTTGTTTTTCTAGTTCTAACTCTGTCACAGATCTTTTGTTTTGGTGGTGGGTGAGAGTATAAAATTTATTAGAAAACTCATTTAAGCTGGGCACTGTGCAGCACCTGGGAGGCAGAGGCAGGTGAATCTCTGTGAGACAAGGTCAAACTCGTCTACAGAGTGAACTCCAGGACAGCCAGAGCTATATCATGAGACTCTATCTCAAAAAAAATAAATAAATAAATAAATAAATAAAAATAGTATAAAATATATTCAGTCCTTAAAGTTCATGTGACGCTCTACAACTTGCATTCCAAATGCTAATTTTAACTCTATAGACATTCAGTAACTTGTAGAGTCTTTGAATCTGGTTAATTTGGGTGATGTTCTTATTTATTTGCAAGGATTTTTGTTTGCTTGTTTGTTTTATTTGGTTTTTTAAGACAGAGTTTCTCTGCATAGCCCTGGCTGTCCTGAAACTCACTCTGTAGACCAGGCTGGCCTCAAACTCTGCCTGCCTCTGCCTCCTGAATGCTGGGATTAAAGGTATGTACCACCATGCCCAACTCCAGGGTTTTGTTTTTTTTTTAATTGTTTTTAAAATGTAGGGGCTGGAGAGATGGCTCAACAGTTAAGAGCACTGACTGCTCTTCCCAAGGTCCTGAGTTCAAATCCCAGCAACCACATGGTGGCTCACAACCATCTGTAAGGGGATATACCCTCTTCTGGTGTGTCTGAAGACAGCTACAGTGTACATCATACATAAAATATAATTTTTCAAAAAAAGTGTGAATGCCACTTCTGGCCTCTACGCCCACACCCACACATGCAGACATATCCACACAATACACACCCACATGAACAGAAGGCATCAACAAAGCAGCATCAGAATGCCAACTTCTGAGCTAGAACACTGTACGATATGTCTACATGTTCCTCATGGAAGAAGCCAGATAAAGGCTAAAAAGGACCTCTGTGCTATTTTACAACTTCTAACAACCTTTCCATTTTGTTTTGTTTAAAAAAAAAAAAAAAAAAAAAAAAGCTTTAGAACAATTGAATTTAAGATCTTGTCCCAAACCATTGTAAGTAATGTCAAAGGTAGTAAACAGTTACAAACCAATCTGGCTCAGGAGTGGAATGTCATCAGCCGCCATGACTGGACAAGTTTCCACAGGCCATGGGGTCGTTTCCAAACCATGATCAATCAGCTCTGAGATCTGCAGCTGTGATTAGGGAAGAGCGGCATGTTGACAGGTGTCTAATTTGGTTACTCCGATCGTAAATCTTCAGTTATCTCAGCCCATCTCATTAAAATTTCCTACAGGCCACACATTCTTACAATCACTTCCTACATGGCATGGAACTGTGCGGTGTTAATTAGTTTATCAACCTGTAATACACTGTCTTGTTTATGTCTACCTCCTCCACAAACCATGACTTGCAGCACAAAATGAATCTTGAGCCAGGTGTGGTGGTGTAGGCTATAATCCCATACCCAGGAGACTGAGAAGAGAATCAGTCTCAGGCTAGCCTGGGCTACACAAGGGTCTGCCTGGAACTCTGCCCCACAGCTCATCCGTTTCATGTTACTCACGTAAAGCCGAGTCACAGGGGAAGGCAAAACCACACCCGCAATGACGTTCCTGAGGTTGGGGGGAGGGCTTTCTAACTCAAGAGTATTCAAAGCTCAGAGAGAGAGCCCAAGTCCCTCAAATGCAGGGATTTAATCCATAGGATTAAAAAAAAAAAAAAGAATATAATTAATAAAATAAAGTAAATAATGCCTTTATAAAAGAAAAAAAGAAAAACAAAAAACAACACCAACCAAAGCAGTAAGATGACAAGAGCAGGCAGATCAGACGCCAACGGAGCTTCTGAAAACACAGTGGGCTCAAGACCCCAGGGCCACCAAAGAGTTCTCAGGGTCAGTCACCTGAACAGGCTCAGAAGCCAGTTTAATTCTCACAACCTCTGCAAAGCCATCACCAAACCAGCATGTGACATGTGCTGTGTCCACAGTGAAGAAGAAAAGGCGGTCCTCACAGAGCTTCCGTCGGTACACAGACCGAGGGTCTGCTGCCAGCACATCCTCAATGGCATGCTTGGCTTCCTCTGCGGAGTGGAAGTATTTAAATGACGGTTGACTAGCATCTGCAACGAGAAAGACAGAAGCCTGTAATTACAACCACGCAGGTCAAACTTGGAACAATGAGCTTCAGCATGAAATGTGTTTTTTCTACATGTCACATGAAAGGAACAAGGTCTGGAAACCTACTCATTTCAGAGACTATCACATTCATCAAGTATTTACTGTCATTAGAGTTAAAAACCTCCAAAATAACAAACACTGTGTATTTTACATAGGTCTCCAAATCAGGCAAGACAAGTTGTAGTTGTTTAAATACGTTTGGCCCAGAGAGTGGCACTATTTGGAGGTGTAGCCCTGGAGTAGGTGTGGCCCTGTTGGAGTAGGTGTGTCACTATGGGTGTGTGCCTGGAAGCCAGTCTTCTAGCAGCCTTCAGATGAAGATGCAGAACTCTCAGTTCTTACAGCCCTATATCTGCCTGGATGCTGCCATGCTCCCACCTAGATGATAATGAACTGAGCCTCTAAACCTGTAAGCCAGCCCCAATTCAATGTTGTCCTTATTAAGACTTGACTTGGTAATGGTGTCTGTTCAGAGCAGCAAACCCTAGCTCAGACAGCATCAATTTCTAAATGTAACCTGCTGACATCGTCCCTTTCTTTGCTATGTCCTGTGCCACCATCACCTCTTGACAGTGTTTCTGTTTATTTTTCACAGCAGTGTGCTGACGTCCTATACCTTGAGCTTTCATCTCTTCACCCATTAGATGACAAGCTCCATAGACGAGGGCAGGGGTTTTCTGATCCCCCTTTCTCACTGCTGTTTCTCCCTAAAGCCAGAACAGCAAAGAACTGCACAGTAACCAGTGCATGTCCCTCTTGCTATGGTCATGCTGGCTGTTTACTGACAAGTAACACAAGAATGGCTCTCAACCCTTTGGATATCTGTCATCTCCTTGGAAACCAGCTACTTGCTAGTTAGCATCCTCATTCCCACCTCTCAACAGCCAGCAGCTTCCTTCATTCTCCATCTGCTGTGGACTGGGGAAACACATGCTAAGAACCATGTGCTAAATACGCTCCACAACAGGTGCTGTGACCTTTCTTTGGCAGGAAGTGCATGCCAGTGGGGAAAGCACCGTGGCAGGAGGGTCTTCTGTGCTGTGAGACCCTAGGGCCCTGACAGTAAAACAGATACCTCTTTAGCTAGATAGGGAAGCAAGTAAGACATTGAGTACATCTAAGATAGACCAAGCACAAGCCACAATATGACTGCTATTCAAAAAAAGAACAGAGACGGGCAGGCAGAGCTGGAGATGTGGCCCAACGGTTAAGAGCACTGGCTGCTCATACAGAGGACCTGAATTAGGTTTTTAGTACCCATGTTGGCAGCTCACATGTGCCTGTAACTCCAGCTCCAAGAGATACAAAGCCTCCCCTGACCTCCACCATTATCTCCATGGGCACATATCCCCAAGACAGATATACATGCATACACATGATTAAAATAATAAAATAAATATTAAATGAAAGATAAGGGCCAAGTCAAGGGACACCTCCTCAGGCAGCAGCCACTCTCCACAGAGGCCTTCTGAGCGAGCACCTGGGCTCGCCACCACCTAAAAGTCCTCAACAGAAAGTACCAGTGCTTGTGCACCCAGAGGTCATAACCTGCTCCTCAGAACCCTGCCACGTGACAAGTACTCCGCATATGTAACCGCTTTCACCAGTGTCAACCGTGCCTAGATTCGCTATAAAGACAAGCCCATCATTTAACTGGGTCTGTAGCTAACACGCACACATCCTGCTCCCCAGCACAGTAAGAAACACATCTCTCTCTCACTCCTAGGAGACCCAGGGTACCCAGGGTACTCACCTCCTGAACTGAGCTTCCTCAGATCCATCTCTGCGTGAGGAGTAAACCGGACTTGTAAAGGGGCTACGGGAGCCTCTGTCACCCAGCTGGGGACAACACTGCAGGGCACTCTGTCAGCTGTCCTGGCACGGCAGGAAGCACCCCACTGTGTTTTTGCACTGCCCCCCGGCAGGACCAAGGCACCTTCCACTTTCCTTGGTCTATCAGTGCCTTCTTCCAGAAAGCTCTTCAGTTCCGGTGGGCCAAGCTGACTTTCGGGCATATCCATGTTCTCACCTCGGCTTGGTTCCAGTGACAGATCCACCACTCTCTCTCTGTCTTTTGGCAAAGTATGCTGGATTTCTGACATGTCTCTGGACTTCTGGGAGTTTTTTCCTGAGGTCCTGTCTTCAAGGCATTTCCATCTCTCCTTGGTGATCTGACAAGGCTGTGCTTTCCCACACCCTGAGAGCAGCCGCTGGTCACAACTGTTAGCTGTGCCATCAGCCTGGGCCTCAGCTCTCAGCTTGTGGTGGTCATTGTGTACACTGAGGTTCTGCGGTGAGTCGTAGTCAGCAATGTAGGGCTTTATGTCTAGCACAGGTGTGCCGTCTATCATGTCAACTCCAGACAGGTAGACAGCTCCACCTGAGGGGGACAGAGATCCTCTTGTGGGTCTACAGTGGATAATGGGAAAGGCAAATGGAAGGCAGGATTATCCCCTAAGTCCCTCTCACACACCTGCCTTGACCTCAGTGAGACCCGTTACTGACTGCAAACCTGGATCTCCATCTGCCAAACTACTGCTTTTCAAGGCTCTCACAGAACACCTTATTTATTTCTTCTGGGTCCCACAGAGGCCCCAGGCACACATCAGTCCTCAGTGTGTCACCAAGACCAAGACCAATATGCATTTCCACAGTGGCAAGCAGACTTCAGGAGGCCCGACATTCCCCAATTTGCTGCTCATGTCCCGTGTAACCCCTTCTCTGAGGTCAACTTACATCTAAGCCACCGAACATGGCAAAGAGCTCTATGATGAGTTCCATATAGGACTCCTCGCTGACCACAGACTCAACCCTGCAGACTAGACTAACGAACTGCACAGGCATGGTGGGGAAGCCCAGGTGGCAAGCAGTCCTAAGATGTCCTAGAAATACGGGCAGCTTTAGGACCCACGGGTGTTTCCAGCCAATACCAGCTAAAGCTGAGACACTCAATCCTACATCTGTGAGGAAATGAACTCTGACAAAACCACACAGAAGAGGAGCAGCAAAGAGGAGCCCAGTCAGCCGGCCCCTGGAAAAACAGCAAGGTTTTAAACACATCATCAATGTGCTCTGTCTATAAACAGATTGCTTTGAATCATTTTTGTTAAAACAGACCAAGAAATGTCCATAAAGATTCAGAAAGTCAGGCTGGAGAGATGGCTCAGCAGTTACGAGCACTGACTGCTCTTCCAAAGGTCCTGAGTTCAAATCCCAGCAACCACATGGTGGCTCACAACCATCCATAATGAGATCTGACGCCCTCTTCTGGT
>NC_034595.1:990727-1002915 GCF_900095145.1 Mus pahari
TCTCTGTATAGCCCTGGCTGTCCTGGAACTCACTTTGTAGACCAGGCTGGCCTCGAACTCAGAAATCTGCCTGCCTCTGCCTCCCGAGTGCTGGGATCAAACAAAGGCTTGCCTCTTCTGTTTTTAAATGGGGACTGAGCGAGGTCAACTAAAATTCAATTCCCAACCACCACATGAAGGCTCACAACCATCTGTACAGCTGCAGTGTATTTACATACATAAAATAAATAAATAAACTTAAAAAAAAAAAGGACTAAGAGACAGACAGTCTTGCTGGAGAAGGTATGTCATTGGGTTGGGCTTTGAAATCTCAAAGTTATCTCTCTCCACTTCATGCATTTGGTTCAAGAAGTAAGCTCTCAGCTACTACCCCAAGCCTACCCACAGGAATGCTCCCTACCATAATTATGGACTGTAATTAATCTCTGGAAACTGTAATCCCTGAGTAAACATTTTATTTTAAAAGTTGCCTTGTTCATATTATCTTATCACAGCAATAAAAAAGTAATCAAAACATTGTCAGGCATCAATGAGAGGTCCTTGGTCTTATGAAAGCTGGATAGATGCCCCAGTGTAGGGGAATCAAGGGTGGGCAGGTGGGAGTGGGTGGGTGGGTGGAGAAACACCCTCATAGAAGCAGGGGGGGGGGCAGGGAAGATGTAATAGGGTGTTTCCAGGAAGGAGGAAAACCAGGAAAGGGAATAACATTTGAAATGTAAATAAAGAAAATATCCACTAAAAAAAAAAAAAATGCCATTTGCATGAATGATCAAAAAATGTCCTAAAGTACTATTGCCCAATTTGATAAGGCACCTTGACAAAAGCAGGTGGATGAGCAACTAAATTTGCTGGACAACTCACCTAACAACTGAGCACAATTTAGCAGAGTGCAGGGCCCAAACAGAACAAGGAAGTCCTGAAGAGCATTGAGAACCTGTCATATAAGACCCTCAGCAAAAACCCTGTAGAGCGCAAGAGGCAGGTCCATGCTTCTGCCTACACAGGAGCAAGCAATGGAGATGCAGCCTGGAACAGGCTCTCCACTCCTCCCCCATACTCTCACCTTCTGCCTCTCTCTAACAAAAACGTAGTGAGAAGTTCTCAGAGCTGGATGGAACTCAGTTGGCAGAGGGCTTTCCTACTATGCACAAAGTCCTCGGTTCAACCCACAGCACCATGTAAACTGACTGTTGTGACTTGCTCTTGTAATGACAGCACTCAGGAAGTAGAGGAAGGAGGTCAGAAGTTTAAGGTCATCTTCAGTTCTATATGGATTTCAAGGTCAACCTGAATACAAAAGACCCTGGATCAAAAACAATAAAAAACCCAACCAACCAGAAGCTCTCTGAAAACATCTGACTAGGTCATACAGGAACACAGTTAAAACCATCCAGTATTCTGCTGGGGCACTTCTACATCCTGACATTGCTAAAGCCTACAATGTAATTTTATCCCAGACCACAAACACACAGCACAGCTAATGGCCTGCACTATAGCTCAAATGTCTCTCCCTTCAGCCTGCCAGAAGTAAGGACACCTTTGTTCTGCTTTCCAGAGGTGCATCAACAACTGGGCACTGTGCGTCAGCATCACACCTGAAAATAGCCAGTAAATTTTAATCAGCTTGTGCTTCCTACATCCCAAGTCTCACGGAATCTTCTTACTAATCTATGTTTACAAAACCCACGAGTTCTTAAAAACAGCACTGGCCGGAGAGGGGTGTTGCATGCTTTTAATCCTGGCGCTTGGGAGGCAGAGGCAGGTGGATTTCTGAGTTCGAGGCCAGCCTGGTCTACAGAGTGAGTTCCAGGACAGCCAGGGCTATACAGAGAAACCCTGTCTCGACAAAAAAGAAACAAACAAACAAACCAAACAGCACTGGTTTTTAGAGTGGAGTGATAAACTAGGCCCTGAGCACCTTCCACAGGCCTGTCTGCAGTGTTTCCTAAGTGTTTCCAATGCTGACGCCCTCGATCGTCACACGTTTCCTTTTTATTTTTATTTTTATTTTTTTTTTTAAAGATTTATTTATTTATTATATGTAAGTACACTGTAGCTGTCTTCAGACACTCCAGAAGAGGGCGTCAGATCTTGTTACAGATGGTTATGAGCCACCATGTGGTTGCTGGGATTTGAACTCCGGACCTTTGGAAGAGCAGTCGGGTGCTCTTACCCACTGAGTCATCTCACCAGCCCGTCACACGTTTCCTAAGTGCTGGGGGCACTCAAAGGTGTCACAGACAGTGTCGACATGAACAGCAGCTAGCAGAGAATGCCAGCTGACTTTTCACAGAGTAAGGCAAAGACGAAGAGAGAGAGTTACCTTCCACCTTCTCCAGCTTGGCCAGCGTCAGTCCTATGGCATTAGGGCGATGAGGGCTCCGTGTGGAGAACACTCCAGTCTTTGCCCCGTTCAGCCTGGGCGGCTGCACTTTTGCCTTGTAGTTCAAATGGCCATTTTTGTGAAAAACAAATAAAATCCTATTGAAAATAAACCAAAACACTTATTTAACAAAGGGATAAATTATTTTTGTATAATGATTTGAGAAGGGAATGTGATCCCCCACTAATTAAGGGGAAGAACAGTTCTTATTAAGGTTATCAGTCATAAGAAAATAGGCCCTCCCCCTTCCTTGTAGGAGGAGCATCATCTCCACATTCTTTGTACCCAACACAATGACTGGCATACCACAGGAACTTAACAGCCTTGTCACACTGCTTCTAAGTGGCTTCTGTTTGCCATGCAGTATACTAGACATTTTCATACCCATTTTGTACCTTAGCATAGGAAGTACAATTTAGCCCTCACTCTGAGGGTAAAGAAATTGAAGTTCAGAAAAGTTCAACTTGATGAGGCCTTTCTAAACAGAATATGAAAGCCAGAAGCATGAGAGAAAACAGTAACAGTTCTGAATTCATTAAACCATTAAATTCAGGTCTAGAAGATGTTTGCTATACACAATGGGTTAGCCAATATCAACAATACGTAAGTCATCCTTACATAAGTCACCAAGTAAAGAACTCAACTCAAAGGACCCACAGCAAAGAACAAGAACGTGCAACTTACACAGAAGCCATCAAACAGCTAGCATGAGCCAATGATAATTAAGAAGATAAACTAAAAACAGCACTGTACTTCCCTGATGGACAAGGTAAACATGGACAGAAACAGAATTGCTGATGAGAGACAGTAGTATCCAAATATCTAAGGCTCTTTTGTTTTTTAGGAAGAGTACACAGAATTCTTCAAGGGCCTACAACAAGGCCCACAAACGTCTTCTGTAAAAGGTCAGACGATAAATATTTTAGGATTTGAGACCAACCAGTCACTGTTTCAACTATTCTGGAAATGGAGCGGAGTTTTACACTGGTAGCCACACACAATACATAAAGCAATAGGTAAGCCACAGACAATATACAGCCTCAGATGGTGCTACACAGTCAGCAGGGCTGAGACCCCACAAGCAATGTAATGTAAGCATGGACCCTTTGGCAATGTAATGTAAGCAATGGGCCGTATGCGGTCCACAGACCACTATTTGCTGAGTCTTATTCTAGAGACCAGCATAATGACCCACGGGCAGAATCAAGGAGGTATGTAATTTAAGGTAAACAGAAGAGAGTTGTCATAATTAGAACAAGCAGTATTAAAACATGTTCCCTCAGTGAATCACAAGTTCCTAATGGGGTCCAAGTATGCAAACAATCAACTGCACACATTGAATATGGGAATCCCTACATATTCCATAACCATATAGATAAGGATGGTATAGCTGACAAACCTCAAGGCTGCCTTCAATTGGCACACTCTCTCAGGGCCCGAGCTGCAGCTTCTAACTAGAAAGCTACTTACCAAACATGAGAAAACTGTTCTAGGCCCATCAAGGAATGCTCAGGGTTATTAAAGATGCTCTTTCTGATCTTCAGACAGGCTCTGGAGTGGCTACAGATGGATGGCTGCCTTGGAGTGCCAATCTTGGCTGGGAAACATGATTCCAAGTACCCTATTGGCTCAGTTAAAAGATTCCCTATGGAAGAAAACTGGATGAGAATCATCACTCAAAGGGTCCAAGATGTAAGAAAACATGTTTTCCTCTCAGTGTTGACTTCATAGTTCTAACACCTAGGTACAACACAACTATTAAAATCATGTTTACATACAAAGTCCTGCTATGTAACTCAGGCCAGCCTCAAACGTATACACCTCCAGCATCAGCCCCATCCCCCAATGGCTGGGCTCACAACTGTGCACCAGCATACCCACCTCAATGTTTTACTTATAGTTATAAAAATTCATAAATGATATTAACACATATGTTGATTGTATATTATACAGTATAAACTATAATTTATAATTATTTCTTTTTATGCTCTTTGAAGAGACACTCCAGATCTCCATTTTATTTAATTTGCATCAAACCTATCTATCCTATTATATTTTATTAGTACAACCAGTAAGGTCTAACACCGTCTCTCACATGTTTCCTTGCTTTTTGCTTATACAAACTCTTTTTACTTTTGGGATGTATTAGACCTATTTTAAATCCCAGCACTTGGGAGACAAAGGCAGGCAGATCTCTGAGTTCCAGGACTGCCTGGTATACAGAATGAGTACAGGACAGCCAGGGCTTCACAGAAAAACCCTGTCTCCAAGGTAGGAGTGGGGAGACAAAAATACTCATACAGAGAGAGAGAGAGAGAGAGAGAGAGAGAGATACACACACACACACACACAGTATTATGTAAGTTAAAGCATAATCCACCTGCCAGCCACACCGAAGACCTCATCGCCAGCACTTGCGTCTCTGCCGACTGCTTCCAGACGCTGCAATCTGGTCTTTACCATCATTTACTTCCTTTCAGAATGAGATCTTATCATATGTACTTTCGAGCCTAAACAATACATTTATTTTGAACTCTATAAAAGCAGACACCACGCTGTAAATTATCTATATAAACTGCCTTTCTCTCTTATCTGTATTGTGTGTGCTTCTGACAACCTTGACGTTTTCTCCCAAGAATATTTACAACTACTGCTGTATAATTTTTGTTTGTTTAGGGGTTTTGCTTTTAAACCCCCATCCATGTTCTTGTGAGAAAAGATAAAAGACGAAGAAACTAGGACCAAATGAGGGCATCAGTCACACACATCCCATCTCCCCGTAACTCCCTAAGGAAACAGACCACACAACATACGTGGCCGCCGCAGCTACTGTACTGAGACTAAGCGCAGACCACACCCCGTGTACCAAGATACGTCACCCCGTTAGCCTTAGCGTGTCACGTGGTCGCCGGGACACGTGACCCTCACTTTGGCGGCAAGGACAAGAATGTACGTCCAGTGGTTCGCGTTCTTCTGGCCAGGGAAGCCGGCCGCCTAGCTCGGGTGCGGCGCCACCTTTTTCCTAAACGTTACCTGTCTCCAGGGCCGGCTGAGCGCACCCACATGCGGCCGCCGTAGCACACCGACCCTGCTTCTCCAAGCCGCGCATGCTTACAGGCCGCCGAGTCCTCCGCGCGCCCAACGCTGACTTCCGCTTCCGCGCCTTAGGCTTTGGCGCCTGCGCAGTCGTCGCTAGGTGCCGGGTCTTGGAGAACGCGCTCAATGGCGGCCGAGCTGCCGCGTGGAGGGTGCGTTCCCGCACGCTGTGAGGCCCACCATTCACCCATCACGCGGCGATGGCGGCCTCGCGACAGCCTGCACCGCACCCTCCGAAGGTGGGACATGTGGATAAAGATGTACAAGCCAAGATACCCTTGAATCATAAGCGGCCTCGGAGACCAAAAATAACCTTGAGTTTAAAGGGAAAGGATGTGAATGTCCATCTATGATCACATAGCAAAAGAACTGGGGTTTGGGATTTTTTTTTTCCATTTATTGTGTGCGCGGGAGCATGCCAAAGTCTGATGACAGAATGCCGGAGCCGATTCTCCTTTCGCCGCGTAGCTCCCAGGATCAAAGGCAGGTCGCGTTAGCCCGTTCCTTTACTCGCTGAGCCAACTAGCGGCCCAAGAACTGGACGTTAAATGTTTAAAATTCTCCTTGGACGTGGGCATACGGGTTATATTTATTACTCCCCTCCACTTTTTAATAACTATTTGTCGGAAAGGGGCAAGTAAGAATGGTAGGTGTTACAAGCAAGCTAGGCTAGGAGTTAATAAATGGGAACGTTTGTGCTCCAAACCACTGAAACCGAAATAAGGATAAAGAGCCAACTCGTACATGGGAAAGTTAGGCATCAGCAAAACCGTATTTTCTCTCCCTGCTCCAATTGCCTGCTCTTTATCTGTAAGATTCTTTCACCCAAACTCTTTGGGATTTCAAAATCTTGGTTTCGAAGAGAGGGGGAACACCCGACATTACCTGTAATATAAAATAAGAATATGCGAGTCCACGGATTAAGGGCTTAACCGTGAAAAACTGTTTCCAAGTGTTGGTTGTCACTGACTAAACAAGTCACTAGTAGGAAATAATCAGTATTAGGAGACAGGTTTTTGAGAGAAAGTTGTGAATTCTTAAAAAGTTAAAATTGATACTGTGCCCTCTGTCAGTTGTTTTGTCCATGAAATTTGCAAAAGTTTTTACCCTCCTTTTTCTTGTAGAAGATAGAGTTGTTGTCTAGCTGGAGAAACAAGTTTGAGTGCCTTTAGGCAACACGTACACGCTGTAAAAATGGGCTGACTAAGCTGCAGTTGCCACTAGTCGGCGCTGTTAATAAGTCAAAAGTGAAAAGGGCTTGCCCTCTATCAAGACCTGCCGGTCACAGCGTCTAATTCCCAACTCTGCCAACCACCGAGACTCAAAACCAAGTAGACTTGGAGATCTAGGAATCTAGGAGCCTAGGAATCTGTCTTTAAAAATAACCTGAAGGGAGCTGGGGCGATGGCTCAGCAGTTCAAAGCTCCAGCAGCGTTTCCAGAGGATCCAGATTTGATTCTCAGCACCCATGTGGTAACTCACAACTTGTACCAGCTCCACTTCCAGGGGGTCTGATGCCCTCTTCTGACCTCCACAGGCACCTACACATACACATTTAAAAGTTGGGCCTGGTGGCTCATGTTTTAATCCCAGCACTGGGGAGACAGAGGCGGGCTGATCTGAGTTGGAGGTAAGCCAGAGCTTCAAGCACACTTTTTAAAAAGTCTTAAGATGTAGCTCAGGTGTGCCCAGAGCCCTTCCTGCCACAGGAAGAGGGCAGCACAAAGTGGAGATTCTTAGAGGTTCTTAGAGATTCTAATTCATTACCTCAAGCTCTAAACCAACAAGAAAACAAATAATTTGACTCTCTCCAGTGTCTGGATATGAACAGTAAGAAGATAATGAACTTATAGGGAATGGTAAAAGAAAATGGGTGGTGGAGATGGCTCAGTGGGTAAGGAAGGCATGTGCCATGCAAGTAAGGGACTAGACTTTGAGTGCCCAGCACCCATGTAAATACTGAGTGGGTGTAGCAGCCTGCAGGGGCTGAGGACCAGCCCTGAAAGAAGCTGGCTAGTTAGACTACCCCAATTAGTAGGCTCTGGGTTCAGGTGAGAGCCCCTGTCTTCTGGTGTGCCTTCATATACTTACATATAATAAATAAATAAATCTTTAAAAAGAAAAAAAGGAAAGCCTTACTCCTCAGTTACCCAGGGCTAAAGACAATGGCTCCGCAGGTTAGGAGTACTTAATTTCTATGGTCCAGTGTGGTGGTGTATGCCTTAGATGCCTCTCAGGATGCAAAGGTGGGCAGATCTCTGAGTTTGAAGCTAACATAATCTACATGGCTGGTTCCAGGTTAGGGGGTTGGGGGGGACGGGGACAGGGACAGGGATATACTGCTCTCAGAGGGGACCCAGGTTTGCAGGTTTGGTTCCTAGTACCCATGCCAGATATCTCACAACCTCCTATAAACTCCTGGTCCAGGTGGGTCCCTACACATCAATAACAGATTAGCTGCCTCATGATAGATTTTTAGCATGTAAACCAGCTCTCCCACATGGAGCAGACATTGACACAGTTGGCATGCAGCTCTCTTGACCTTGAGCTGTACTGCTCTGGGTCCTCTGTGCAGCTCCTCTCCATCCCTCCAGGGTAGAAAAGCACCCCTCCTAGTGCACGTGCTATTCAGAAGGTGCCAACACTGTCTCCTTGGGGGGAGGGGTATTCATAATAATCAACATAGATTTTTAAGCATGAGGTTTAAGAGAAAGAGAGCCACTCTCATAGAAATGAAAACACCCAAGAGCCAGGATGTAGCTAGCCTGTTGCACTTGGCACTTTCTTTTGGAATTATTTGTTTTCTGTTTTGTTCCTCCATAAGACTAAATTAAACACCTAGTGAGCAGTGGCTGGCGAGGTGGTTCAGTGGGTAAGTGCACTGACTGCTCTTCCAAAGGTCCTGAGTTCAAATCCCTGCAACCACATGGTGGCTCACTGGCTGAAGACAGCTATAGTGTACTTATGTATAATAATAAGTAAATCTTTGGGCCGGAGCGAGTAGGGCCAACTGGGGTTGACCAGAGTGAGCAGAGGTCCTAAAAATTCAATTCCCCAACCACATGAAGGCTCACAATCAGCTACAGTACTCATATATATTCAATAAATCAATAAATCCATAAAGAAACCCTACTAAGCAAAGATGTGGTAGCACTTAGGGGTTTTACCATCCCAGCATAAACTAAAATGCTATCTTGGTAACACAGCTAAGACCATAGTAATGATTTAATGTACATTTTTTACAGTTTTTAAAAAATAGAAATAGGCGGTCCAGGTTCACACAGAAATAAATGACAATTATCAATTCCAAAATAATTTGCAAGAACTTTTAGAATAAGAATTGTTCAGATTAAGCCGGGCGGTGGTGGCGCACGCCTTTAATCCCAGCACTTGGGAGACAGAGGCAGGCAGATTTCTGAGTTCGAGGCCAGCCTGGTCTACAGAGTGAGTTCCAGGACAGCCAGGGCTACACAGAGAAACCCTGTCTCGAAAAACAAACAAACAAACAAAAATTCTGATGTTGTTACAACATCAATAGTTGACAAAATTTACAAGAAAAGAAATACTAGCTGGGCGTGGTGGCACACGCCTTTAATCCTAGCGTTAGGGAGGCAGAGGCAGGTGGATTTCTGAGTTCGAGGCCAGCCTGGTCTACAAAGTGAGTTCCAGGACAGCCAGGGCTATACAGAGAAACCCTGTCTCGAAAAACCAAAAAAAAAAAAAAAAAAAAAAGAAATACTAAGTGTTCATATTGAATTGCTATCTTCTCCTCAGAATTACCAAATATATGTTTCTTCTTAGAGGGGGAATTCAGCTACTCAACCTTTCTCCTGTTCTGTCTTCCCCCATATACAAATCCACACCCTCAGGTGCTCACACAGGTACACACACACACACACACACACACACACACACACACACTATTGTCTATGTGTTAGAGCCTTAAAAATGTTAGTTCTCTCTTTCAGATAAGAACTACAAATGCGAAAAAAAAAAGCATAAGTTAAAATAGCAATGCAAATTTTAGTGATTGCTGCAGTGTCTCAGTGAAATCACAAGGGATTCAGTGAAATCACTGTATGCTGTATTGAGTCGGACTGTAGCTTCATCACTGTGCACTGTTAAAATAGAGCAGAGCTGTAAATGCTATCTTCCGGACAGGTTTCTTGAGGACCCTGTGGGCTTGCTGGAGCTTCCCGATCTTGATCTGCTTTGTTTTCTTCCTCCATTTCTGTACAATCAAAAAAAATACAAAATAATAGATTCAATAAACAATGTTAGCACTGTCAGTCACTCACTTGGGAAGGGGAGGCTATACCTCAGACCGTGCAGGCGCATTTCTGTTGGATTAGATACTTAAATATTAAAATGCCTTGTCATAGAAACGATGGTGTTTTATAATCTTGGGGTTCTTTTTTTAAAGAGCAGTAGGTGCTCTATTTTGAAGATGTACAATTATGTGTATTTGTGTGCCTGTGTTCATTTATGTGTACCCGATGTGTGCGGGACCCTGCGATGCCAGAGAAGGGCATTAAATCCCCTAGAACTGGAATTAGAGGCAGTTGTAAGCCACCATTCGAGTGCTGGAAACCCGTGAGTGTATGCTCTTAACCACCAGGGCCTCCCCCAGCCCCGGGTGCTTTGGGTTCGTTGCTTGGTTTGGTTTTTGCGACAGTCTCGTTATGTAGCCCTGACTGTTGGAACTCACTATGGAGGCTGACCTGGAACTCACAGAGATCCGCCTTCCTCTGCGTCTGCCTCTTCAGTGCTAGGATTAAAAGTGTGTACCACAACCCCCAGCTTAGGATTCTGTGTTTTAAAAGAGGTGTGTGTGTGTGTGTGTGTGTGTGTGTGTGTGTGTGTGTGTGTGAGTATATGTGTGTGTGTGTGTGTGTGTGTGTGATTTTTTTTTTTTTTTAGGGGCTGGAGAAATGACTGTGTACTTAAGAGCACTTGCTACTCTTCCAAAGGACCATGAAAACCCACCAGCACAGCTACATCGTGAGTTCAAGCTCAAAAAACAAAAAGAACTTTTTTTTGGGGGGGGAGGCACATAATTAATCCTATTCCAGGTTTGTTTCTCTTAGTGTAGTTTCTCAAAATAGGTAACTAGAATTTTCAGTTACTTAAATATTTTGGAAATGTGCCAATAGAGTGTTGGTTGCCTGAAAATACATTTTACTTGGAAAGATCCACTGATATTCATAGTTCCCATTGAAATAACTGGCTACTGTCCAAGACAGCTCTAAATCACAAATTCTGAGGGAGTTGTTGCTGTACAAATCCTTACCTTGAGAGAAAGCTCCGGTGTCCTCACTGTCCTGTGCATCAGGGCCCTGCCCCTGGGCCCCACCCACTTCCTGGGCTCCTTCTGGAAGGCTGCATTTCGGCTCATCCCTGATCTTACAGGGCTTGGTAGAGAGGTCTTCAGGCCCCGACATTTCATGGCAGGTTTCCAGTGAATAGTTCTCAGGCCCAGGTATTGCAACCAATGTTTCAGGTGAATATTCTTCAGGCCCAGGTGATTCTTGGATTGTTTTCTGAGAAGAGACTATAGGCACAGTGAATTCTTTATAAGTCTCATGAGAAATGAATTCAGGTTCAACTGCTTCTCGGTGTGTTTTTGTAGAAATGCCTTCAGAAACAGTGCACTCTTGGGTTTCAGAAAAGAAGCCTTCAGTCACAGCCATTCCCAGATCTGGGTCGGAAGTGGTTTGTTCTGGTGTGACTGACGTGGGGGTTGTGTCAAGTGGACAGCCTTCGGCGACATCTGATTCGGGGAAGGCTTGTGGGGAGCATCCCTCCAGGCCAGCAGCATCTCCAGGTGGTATACAGGGAACGGCTTTTGGAACAGTCGTCTCTTGATGTGTTTTAGGAGAGAGGACTTCAGGTCTGGCTACATCTTGGGGTACTTTGGGAGAATGGTTTGGGGACACAGTTGTTTCCTGGCACATTTTCAGAGAGAGTGCTTCAGGTCCAGCCATTTCTTCAAGTGCGTTGGGAGAATAGGTTTGGGGCACAGCTGTCTCCTGGCACGTGTTAGGAGAGAATGCCTCAGGTTCGGCCATATCTTGGTGTATTTTAGGAGAATGTTGAAGTATCGCTATTCCTTGGCACATGGTAGGAGAGAGGTGTGTTTGAGAATGGTTTGGCATTGCTCTTTCTTGACACTGAGTGCTTTCTTGGTGCACTTCAGAACACTGCTCTGCAGGCACAGCTTTTGTAGGGGATGGTACCAAGGGGAGGGCTTCCGGTGCAGAGTTCCCAGGGTGCTCGGTTTCCTCCTCAGCGGGCACCAAAACCGCTTGCACCCTTTCCCTTTCTGTTTGTGAACAAGGCTCTGCCTTTTGCTCCATGTTCCCTTGTCTCTTTCGGCCTCTTTTATGTCCTTTTCCTGTTCTCTGACACTTGCGTTTTTTCTGTTCTCTGCAGAGAGACCAGAATTAATGTCAGCAACAAAGCTACAGGATTCAAATGAATGCTTCCAGTATCCACCCCTGTCCTTGTGGCCTTGTAACATGACCTTAATCAAGCACTTACTCTCCCCAGACATCAGTTCTCATGTTTGCAAAATGAATAATCCTAAGTGTTCAATGCTAGGAAAGTGTTCCTTTAGGAGTTTATGGATAAAATGTACGTGTGTGTGTGTGTGTGTGTGTGTGTGTGAGAGAGAGAGAGAGAGAGAGAGAGAGAGAGAGAGAGAGAGAGA
>NC_034595.1:1002956-1011691 GCF_900095145.1 Mus pahari
GAGAGAGAGAGAGAGAGAGAGAGAGAGAGAGAGAGAGAGAGATATGAGTTGTGATGTGTGTGTACACACACTCAATGCAATGGAATGAGAGAGGGAGGAAGGAGAGAGAAAGAGAGAGAGAGGGAGGCAGGGAGGGAGGACCCTTGGGGAGATAGTAATGGGCTTGACTGAGGTCTAGCTATCTTCAGCACCCACGTAAGACTATGGAGTATGTGGTGCCATGAGTTTGTAGTCTCAGAGCTGGGGAGGCAGAGAACCTTGGGTCTTCCTAGCCAGCTAGTTGAACCCAACTGATGAACTCGGGCCAATGAGAGACCCTGTCTCAAAGGAGGTGGATGGTGTCCCTGATGATCACACTTGTGGTTGTCTTCTTGCTGGCTCTCTCACACACACATACACATGCGTTTATATAAGAGGGATGGAATGTGTTAACCCAAATGAAAGGTGTATGGAAAAGCCTATGGAAATCCACGGGTTGGCAAGCTAATTAAGATTTTTAATTAGGGCTGAGGAGATGGCTCGGCACCCACTGCCAAGCCTGTTGACCTGAATTCACTCCCAGGATCCATACGGTGTCAGGGAGAGAACTGATTCCCACAGGTTGTCCTCTGACTTCTGCATGCTTCCATGCTCCCACACAGTCACATACTAAATAAGTAAAATGTAATTTAAAATGTTAACTTTTAAAAAGCATGGTGGTGGTGGTGGCATAAACCTTTAATCTAAGCACTCGGGAAGCAGAGGCAGGTGGATCTCTTTAAGTTTGAGGCCAGTCTGGTCTACAGAGCAAGTTCCAGGACAGTAAGGGCTACACAGAGAATCCCTGTCTCAAAAACCCTGGGTTTGGATAGAAATACCCTCTCTGAGTAGACAGTACTCCCCCAGGAGTCCTGGGCTGTGGCTGTGGTGACATATCCCTGCGGGCACAGTCCTCTGCAAACTGAAGGAAAGGACTGCCTTGAGTTCCAGGTCAGCCTGGGCTACAGTGTGAGACTCTACCTTTTTTATTTGTTTCCTTTTTGTAACTGTGTTTTACTAGATAGCCTTAGCTGGCCTGAGAATTACTGTGTGGACCAGACTGGGGTCAAACTCACAGGTACCTGTCTATCTCTGCTCCCAAGTGCTGGGACCAAAGTTGTGTCTCTACACCTGGCTCTGAGGCCCTATCTTTAAAAAATAAAATCAAATAAAGGTACAGGAACCCTAAAGGTAATGTTATGGCATCTCAGCATTTGTTTGTTTGCTTGTTTGTTTGTTCAAAACAGGGCTCTGGCTGTCCTGGAACACTCTGTAATCTAGGCTGGCTTCAAACTCAGAGATTGGCCTTCCTCTGCCTCCCGAGTGCCGGGATTTTAAAGATGTGCACCACCATGCCCAGCTTGGCACCTCAGCCTTTTGAACTATTATTCCAAGGTAACAAGACAACTATAAAATCTTTGTTTGTTTGTTTGGTTGGTTTGCTTCTGGGACAAGTTCTTTCTATGTAGCCAAGGGTGGCCTCAAACTTGGGGATCCTCTGCCTTCCCCTCCCAAATGCTGGATTCTAGATTCTCACCACCAAGCCTAACTTTGTCAAATGATAATTTTCCCCTTACATTTATTTATTTTATTATAAATAAATTTATTATAAATAATACAGGATACAGGTTTGTGGGTAAGAACCCTTATCTACTGAGCCACCTAGCAGGCTGCAATGTATGATATAAAATTCTTATTGTCTGCCAAGTGTCCAGCTTAAAAAGAGAGGATATAAGGCATGATGGCTCACACCTAAAAATCACAGAACTTGAGAGGCAAAGGCAGGAAGATGACTGTGAACTCCAGGCCAGGCACACTGGGCTACAGAGTAAAACGCTATGGAGCTGGAGAGAGAGCTTAATAGTTAAACTCCTGAAACAAGGGCTGGAGAGATGGGTCACCAGTCAGGGGCAATGCTCCCAGCACCCATGTGGCACAGGTACATACACACGCAGACAAAGCATCCATGCACATTAAAATTAGAGGGGTGGGGGGACGTTGCTGATGAGCAAAAATGACCAGCCTGATGTTCCCAACTTCCTAGACCTTGACCTTGGGCATGTCACCGAACATCTTAGTGCACCTTGATTTTGTCCTATGCAAAATGGAGATAATAGCATCACCTCATAGCCCAAAGTAACAGAAGTAAATATATATATATATCACAGATGAGAAATGGAGAGATTGAATGTCTTGCCCTAGTCACAAAGGATCATGGATGAAACTTTAGGCCATGCAGATATTTTTTTGGTTTTGTTTTGTTTTTCGAGACAGTGATTCTCTGTACAGCCCCGGCTGTCCTGGAACTCACTCTGTAGACCAGGCTGTCCTTGAACTCAGAAATCCACCTGCCTCTGCCTCCTGAGTGCTGGGATTAAAGCCACCACACCTGGCTGCACATATATTTTTTTATCTTTATACTTTAAAGTTTATTTTATGTGTATGAACAAATGTTCATACACATAAATGTTTGTATGTGTAGACATACTCTTAACCACTGAACCCTCTCTCTGGCCTTGATTATTATTATCATCATCATCATCATTAATTGCTGGGAATAAAATTACACTGTGCATGGGTGAAGGTCAGAGCACATCTTCCTACAGTTGGCTTTTTACTCACACCATGTTGGTCCTAGTGAAGGACCAGACTTGGTGTAAGTTCCTTTACCTGGTGACCCATCTTACTGCTTTATTTTTTGAAGATTTATTATTATTACTTTTTAAAAACTTTAAAAAATGTATTTATTATTATATCTAAGTGCACTGTAGCTGTCTTCAGACACACCAGAAGAGGGCGTCAGATCTCATTACGGGTGGTTGTGAGCCACCATGTGGTTACTAGGATTTGAACTCAGTACGTCTGGAAAAGCAGGCAGGCTCTTACCCGCTGAGCCATCTCTCCAGCCCTTATTATTATTACTTTTTAAAGTGTGTGTGTGTGTGTGTGTGTGTGTAGATATGCACACATGAGGCTAGAGGTGTAGGGGTCACCTGTGGAGCTGGGGTTATAGGTCGGTTCGAGTTGCCCTGTGTGGATGTGAAGAACCAAATTTGTGTCCTTGGCCAAAGCAGTGATATTTTTTAACTATTAAGCTCTCTATTCAGCTCTATAGCGTTTTACTCCATAGCCCAGTGTGCCTGGCCTGGAGTTCACAGCAATCCTCCTGCCTTTGCCTCTCAGAGTTCTGTGATTTTAGGTGTGAGCCATCATGCCTCATATCCTCTTTTTATTATTTTTTATTTATTATTTTAAAATTTATCGCCAGGCATGGTGGCACATGCCTTTAATCCCAGTACTTGGGAGGCAGAGGCAGGCGGGTTTCTGAGTTCGAGGCCAGCCTGGTCTACAGAGTGAGTTCCAGGACAGCCAGGGCTACACAGAGAAACCCTGTCTTGAAAAAAACCAAAAAAATAAAAAAATAAAAATGATCCTTCTCTCATATATTACATCCAGAGAACAGTTTCCCCTTCCTTCTCCCCACCGCCCCTCTTCCCCAGAGCCACTTCTCCTCTGTTTCCCTTCAGAATTGAGCAGGGCTCCCAAGGTTATCAACCCAACAAGACATAACCAGTTACAACAGGACTAGTCATACATCTTCACATCAAGGCTGGACGAGGCACCTCAGAGGAGGAAAAGGGTCCCAAGAGCAGGCAAAAGTGTTGGTTTTCAGGGGTAAGAGCACCGACTACTCTTCTGAAGATCATGAGTTCAAATCCCAGCAACCACATGGTGGCTCACAACCACCCGTAATGAAATCTGAAGCCCTCTTCTGGTGTGTCTGAAGACAGATACAGTGTGTACTTAGATATAATAATAAAATAAATCTTAAAAAATAAGTCAGTCTTTGTGTTTCAGTATGCGTTCTCACTAAGCCCTGTCAAACATGAAACTTGCAATGTTCCAACACCACTCTCTTGGGTGCTGGCATGCACCACCAAATCAGGCCTGACATACCTTTTAAACACTGGCAAAACCAATCATGTGTAGCAGAAGCTACCCTGAATGTACCAGGCAGGCAGCCTTCAGGGGCTGGAGCCTGCTGCGGGGACTGATGGAGACACAGAGAAAGAAAGCAGGGGAATCTTCTATTCGTCATGACTTTACTGTGGTGACCTTAGGCAAGAGAGTCAACCCACTGGATTCTACTTTAGAAACAAACACATAAAGAAAAACACCACAGGCACAACACCAAGTGCCACGCCCCCACACCCCCAACCCCCAGGTAAGAAACCTACCCAAGGAGCCATTGTGACGTCTGCCTCCCCTGGGCCTCAGCTTTTCTCTTCCTCAGTTGTTCTCTGTTTCTCAGACTCCAAGATCCAATGATGTCTGCGGATGAAAAGAAAAGTGTGTAATGGTGACCCATGGTTGGCCTAAGCCAGTATCTCACCTCAGAAACTTGTTTAGTTAGTTACTACTTATCTATTTTTAAATCCTATTATTTCACATGGTGTTTCCGTCTGCATGTGTGTCTGTGCACCACATGAATGTCTGGTGCCTCAGCAGGCCAGAAGAGGACATCAGACGCCCTAGGTCTGGAATTAGAGACGGATAGAGACATGTGGGTTGCTGGGAATTGAACCCAGGTCCTCTGGAAGAGCAACCAGTGCTTCTAACTACTTACAGAACCATCTCTCCAGCTACTTACAGAATTTTAGAAACCCTATCCTGGGTTTTACCCTGGATTTTTGAGTTCAAAAATTGTCACGATCTGTCTTCACTATCCTTATACCTTCAAAAAAAAATAATGTGGAAGAGATTTTTTTCCTTTGAGGTAAGGGTCTCAGTGTGCAGCCTAGGCCTGGAACTTGTGTGGACTGAGCTCAGACTCGCAGACCTGTCTGTGTGCTGAGTGCTGGGTCTGGAACTTGTGTGGACTGATCTCAGACTCGCAGACCTGTCTCTGTGCTGAGTGC
Source organism: Mus pahari (assembly GCF_900095145.1). NCBI lineage: Eukaryota > Metazoa > Chordata > Mammalia > Rodentia > Muridae > Mus > Mus pahari. The sequence goes on from NC_034595.1 coordinate 1,007,894, forward strand.
TGGGATTAAAGTCCTGCAGCAACACACCCGGGGGGCAGGGGCAGGTTTTTTGTTTTTTGTTTTGTTTTGTTTTGTTTTGTTTTTGAGACAGGGTTTCTCTGTGTAGCCCTAGCTGTCCTGGAACTCACTCTGTAGACCAGGCTGGCCTCAAACTCAGAGATTTACCTGCTTCTGCCTCCTGAGTGCTAAGATTAAAGGTGTGCGCCACCACTGCCCTGCTGGATCAGGCATTTTATGAGTCTTTGAGTGTGAAAAACTTCGAGACCTACCTACACAGATTTGTACATCAGTGTGCTATCAACCTATTGACTTATTCAAAATAAATTTATATTTGTAAGAGTAATTTTTTTAAAAGGCCATATTCTATCATCTTTGGCATAATGACCTGTCTTTACTGCACCCACTGTCTCAATCCAGGCCTCATACTACACAGTGTAGTGAGGATAGCATACCAAGACTTTATCTTTTATTAACCCAACATTAGGTCAAAAGTAGTTCCTTGACACAGCCTTCAGCACTGTAATTTTCCTGTGACACGGTGCTTAAGCTAGGTGACATATTCTCTGGCCACTCAGCCCACTCAGGGAAGCATACAGACTATCACCATGTGTTGGTTTTCCTTATATGTCAAACTGTAATAATATCAATTCAGTCCAGCATGATGGCACACATCTTTAATCCCAGCACCCGGGAGGCAGAGGCAGGAGGACTTTTGAGTTCAAGGCCAGCCTGGTCTACAGAGGGAGTTCCAGGACACCCAGGGCTACACAGAGAAACCCTGTCTTAAAAGACCAATTATTATCAATAATATCCAACTAAAATAAGCATATTTATATAACTAGGTTTTATTCTTTTGGAGGGAGGAATGGTAGACAGGGTCTCCCTCTGGTGCATCCCCGACTGGCCTTGAATTCCTTATCCTAATACTCTAGATGTTGGGATTAGAGGCATCCCACCTTGCTCTAGTTATGCATTTATCTATCTATCTATCTATCTATCTATCTATCTATCTATCTATCTATCTATCTATCTATTTATTTTTATATGAGTACACTGTAGCTGTCTTCAGACAAACACACTCCAAAAGAGTGCATCAGATCCCATTACAGATGGTTGTGAGCCACCATGTAGTTGCTGGGAATTGAACTCAGGACCTCTGGAAGAGCAGTCAGTGCTCTTAAACACTGAACCATCTCTCCAGCCCTATTTATGCTTTTACTATTAGATTCTGCCCTTAGGATTGTGCTTAAAATGTTTTGGGAGGCAGGAGAGGAAGGAAGTGCCCTTGGACTAGGACTCTTGTTCTTAGGGCAACAGTTTCCTTCCTTCCTTCCTTTCTTCCTTCCTTCCTTCCTTCCTTTTTTTCTTCTTTCTCTGATAGTGCTGGGAATTTAACCTAGGGCCTCACTCATGCTAGGCAAGCACTATGCTACTGAGCTATGTTCCCAGCTCAGGGATTTTTGATGGATAAAAATTATATTTTTACCAACCTCTAATTAAGTTTACATTTTCTTCAAAGTACGGATGTGAGTAAAAAGTGGTTTTAGCAGTGTGTCACTTTATCACTCAAAGAAATGACAGGACATTTTTTTCCTGCAGGACACTGCAATTCTTGCATGTAGCTTCAGTGTGATCGCTTGGGAATATGGATTCTTTGGATTTGATACTATGTGTGACATGACTTAACACATCTATAAATAAGCACATATATTGCTATATCACGATCTTGACAGTGTTGATAACTATCTTGATACAATGATGACCTTTGTGATACTGTGTATTTAAGCTTTTTTATTCCAAGAAAGAGTCTATAGGTTCATTGGAAGCTAACAGTTTTCAGACTGTACACTAGGATAATCCAGAGCCCAGGGTTCCACATAGCATTTTGAGAAATGTTACTTTAGAATAGACCTTAAGGTAAATTAGAAGCTAAAAGCGTAAGCGTTAGGACATGTCAGACCCTAGTGGAGATCCCGTTGCCTTATCCTTCCCAATGTCCTGCCAATTGGCTCTGTCACAGGGCAGGAGGAGCAGGAGCCTCTTGCCACATCTGCTCAGCCCTGGGTGTCTTCACTGGTTCCCATTTCAGAGAATTTCTTACTAACGGTTTCTTTGTTGCCCCTCGTGTTTCTCTAGACTGTTACATTCTTAGCATCCAAATGCAGCTCAGTGAGTCAGGCCCATCTTCCCATGGATGCAGTCCATTGCCCCTTTCGTCTGACCAGGACCCAAATGACTGAAAAAGAGAGGAAAGCAGTGCCTCCCCAGCGGCCCACTCTGAAGGCCGGTCCTTACCTGGAGCATAGGACTTCTGTGGATGAGGTTCAAGCGTCTGGTGGAGCTTCAGATGAGGTCGGTCCTTCCTCACGTCCATCTTGCCACGATGCCTTCTTGGTATTTGCTCTGACTTCACAAGCAGCCTAAAAGCTTTTTGAAAATATCAAGACCAACACTTCAAAAAAAGGAGAAAAAAAAAGCCACAGACATTCAAGTTTGCTTGTCACTTCCCGCCTAAAAGTTTTATCTGGTTAGACCACAGCTGTGGGCAAATTCCACTTTCTTTATCACACTGCACAGGTGTGAGTTGGGGAATGGCTGGCACTGGCCCTGTGAAGCTTCGAGCTCACTGTTTATACAGGGAACCCCTGTGTCTGGCATGCGCAACCTTCCACTCGGTAGACATGTAGGTCTGTGTGCCAGCATGTGCCTGGATTCCTCTTTAGGACACCAAGTGGCTGTGCCATTCCAAAAGGATGGCTTTTTCATGAATGGAGGTGACCATGTAAAGGAAGAACTCAGGGTTTAGGCTCTGACCAACTCAGTGGCCCAGAGCAACCCACACCCCTTTCCTGTGCCTCTATTTGCAAAACGAGTGAACAGTCACTCTTGCCTGTTTCATACACTTCTTATGAAAGTGAAGCTTATAGAGTTAGCTATTGATTACTCTTCCTATGTAGGCTATTGATTAATCTTCCTAGGTGTTGCTCTTTTCACCTAAGCTGTTGCAAATTATCAGCAAGCCTTGTTGTTATAACCCTAGAGTAGACAATAGACACATAGCCCTAACTAGGCTAACAAAGCTAATCTCCACTGCTCACCAGTCAGAATAACTAGTGAAGCTCGCTGTTAACAGACCCAGGGGTGGAGGGGGTGGGGAAGAGCCTCTCTGGGGGAAAAGACCTGGCATTATGTTCCAGAAATGAAGTTGAAATTGAAGGAACTGCTCTATCGCCGTCAGATAAGTGGACTGAAGACAATAGGCACAGGGGACCATGGCTCAGCCAAGGAGGGAACATGGAGGCCAAGGTCAGGAGACACAGGGCCCATTGTGTTCTGGAGACAGACTGAGAGGAAAATGGTTTGAGTTCCAGAGCCACCCTAGTTCAAGTTAGCCAGGAGCCAGCTCAGACCTGGAACGTGGAGACAGTAGCATTGGCTTTGTGGATTCCCAGGGACAGTCAAATCTACTCAGCCATGTAAGACATCTTCCATATGCCCAGCACATTGATCAGTGGTACCTTTGGTATCCAACATACTGAACATTAATAAATGTTAGCTGCTTTATTATTAATAAGGATATGGGCGCAGCACAGTGGCACACACTGCCATCCTGGTACTTGGCAGGTAGAGGCAGAAGCATCAGAAGTTCAAGGTTATCCTCAGCTGTATAAGAAGTTAGGGGCCGCCAGGCGTGGTGGCGCACACCTTTAATTCCAGCACTTGGGAGGCAGAGGCAGGCAGATTTCTGAGTTTGAGGCCAGCCTGGTCTACACAGTAAGTTCCAGGACAGCCAGGGCT
>NC_034595.1:1012076-1015971 GCF_900095145.1 Mus pahari
GGTTTAAACTATAACTTGATCTGCCAAACTCTACTTCCTTTCCTTATTCTTGTTTGCTTTGGACAGGATTGCCTTACACTGCCCAGGCAGACCTCAACTCACCATCCTTCTGCCCCAGCTTCTTGTGTGCTAGGATTGGGTATGTGCGTCACCATTCTAGCTTTGAAACATTCTGAAAAGGATTGACAATGACACAGCAAACACCCAAGTGCCCACCACTAATGGGCTACCATTGTCATAAGCAAGCAAGGTTTACCCCTCCTCCTGTCCCTCACCTTTCCCACCTTGCAAGTGAACTATTGAAATTTCAGGTAACTCCCAGGGGAGCTAGTCAGTGGGACCTCATGGAGAAGAATAAGAGGAACTTTCTAATATACCTCTTAAATGTTTTTGACTTTCATATAGAGGATTAAAGGCTTCAGTATAATCTTTGAAAATTATGTTTTATAATCTAGACCAGCATTTTAAATGTTGTAGGCTCTTTGATTTCTGGGTTTTGTTTTGTTGTTGTTTGGGGTTTTTCCTGGTATTGTGTTCTTTTGTTTTGTTTTGGTTTTTGTTTGTTTGTTTTTTGAGACAGGGTCTCTCTATATATAGCTCTGGCTGTCCTGGATATCACTATGTTGACCAGGCTAGCCTTGAACTCACAGAATTCCACCTGCTTCTTCCTGCTGAGATTAAAGTTTTGTGTCACCATATCTGGCCCTAGAATGTTTTAATTTTTAATAGTTGGGTGATAGTTCAATAAAAGTGTTATAGAATCCTTCTGAGAACACCTTCTGAGGATGGCAAAACTACTTTTTAATTAGATTTCCTCCAGAGTTCTTGACCTGTTCAGGAATGGAGCAGACTGGACAGGATGTCCTCCCTGTGTTATCTACCTTCTGGGCAAAAGTATCAGGTCACAGAGGTGGGCAACATAGTTCCTGAGGTTTTCGTACTTAAAAGGGACAGAGTCGATGGTTTTTTAAAATCATAGTCTCGTGTATCCCAGCTTGGCCTTGAACTCAATATGCAACTGAAGTTGAGTTTGGAATGTCTGACCCTTCTGTCTTCCCCTCCAATGCCAGAAGTACTGAAATTATAGTACCCGGATTATCTGGTGCTGAAGATGGAACCAAGACTTGATGAATGCTAGCAGAGTACTCTACCAACTGAGCCAAATTGCCAGCCCAAGGACACATCTTTATTGGAAGGACATAGAACTTAGATCCTTTGTGCTCTGTGACAACTCCCCAAGGCCATTCTCTGTGACTGTCCCACTCTCCCTGTATCTAGAAGCAGTGTAAGGAGAGACTCTGGAGGGTGGGGTCTCAAGCTGACAACAAGCTGAGGGTGGAGGGACCAGTGGAGACTTTGGAGAGACCTAGATTGGAAGTCAGGCAAGGTGTCTCTGATGTGATAAGTGCCAAGAGCGGGAATCTGGGACAGAAATAGCTATTCTGTTCTTCTGCAAGCCCTGGCGTACAACGCTTCTGTGTCTAACTCTATTCCGGAGTGAGGGGCGAGGCCGAGCATTGTCTATACAAGGCCAGGTCTTTATAACAAAGGCCACCTTATTCTAGAGATAATGTGCATATGTATATAAACCTTCCCTGTAGGCCACAAGCTCTTGGCAGGATGGGCGATTACCAATCCCAAGTCACCTGTCTGTCCCCATAGCATGATCTTAAAGGAGGCTTAGTCCCAATCATTTCTACCAGTGCCCTCAGCTCTGTGAGTGCAGACAGCTTCCTCGGGTGAGATGTTCTGCTGCTGTGAGTTACAGTGCCACCAGCTGTTCTAGAATGCTTTTTATCATCATTCATCAATGGGCAGCTCTCAGCAAGCTGAGGTAGGAGGGTGAAGAGTGTAAGGCCAGCCTGGGCTACTAGTGAGACCTGTTTAAAAACTAAAAAAAAAAAGGAAGTCCCTGACGTTATGTAGCTTGTATATTGTTTGTTTGTTTTAAGAGGCAAGGTTTCTCTGTATAGCCCTGGCTGTTCTGAAACTCACTCTGTAGACCAGGCTGGCCTGAAATTCATAGATCTGACTGCCCCTGACTCCCAAGTGCTGAGATTAAAAAGTGTGCACCACCACTGACCACCCACCTTAGTTTACAGTTTTTAAAAAGAGGATGGCACTTGCTTTTAATCCCAACACTCAGACAGTAGCAGGAGGACCTCTGTGAGTTCAAGGACAGCCAAGGCTGCACAGAGAAACCCTGTCTCAAAAAAACAAAAACAAAAACAAAACAAAACAAAACAAAACAAAATGGAAATAAATAAAAAATAAAAGAGGGACAGATGCAGTGTGTAATGGTACATATGAGTTCCAGGACAGCCAGCTACATCTGTTACATAGAGAAACCCTGGTGAGTGGGGGGGGGGAGGGAGGGAGGAGTGGGAGAGAGGGGGAGAGGGAGAGAGGGGGGAGAGAGAGAGAGAGAGAGAGAGACCGAGAGATGGAGGGGTTGCATCCAAAGAATACTGGCCAGGAATTATAAGCTAAGAATAAAGGAGGCCAATGGTGAATGCTATCTTTAAGCAATGTGGGAGGGTGAGGCTTGACTTGGGCAGGCTAACAATATGGAAGGAGAAGGCCAGGATGCTGATAGCACAGAGGGCCTGGAGAACCTGAGGAGAGGGAGGGATAAGAAGTGGGGGCTCAGAGAGGACCTAGTGGGATGGACAGCCACAGATGGTTTGAGCAGAGGACTAATGCAGTTTGACCCCTGTCTCTGAGGGATGGCTGTGGCCCACTGTGTGGGCTGAGGAGGTGGTGAAGCAGGGAGACCAGTCAGAAGATCATAAGGATGATCCACGTGAGAGGTGACCACAGCGAGGGCTTCAGCCGTGGTGGTGAAGAAGTGGCGGTCAGAAATAACTAATGCAGGTGCTCTGGGTTAATTTACAAATCGGATGTGGGTCAGAGGAGCCAAAGAGAAGAGTTTGGGTCTGAACAGCCGGGAGGATGGAGTTGCCATTACCAGAAAGGGAAGGTATGAGGAAGATGAATACTTTAGTTTGAATGTGCTGCCCGGAGGGAGAGCACAGCCAGGAAGAGCAGCCCAGGACAGAGAGCCAGAAAAGCAGGGTGTGCCGGAAGCCAGGGGCAAGGTTGCTTAGCTGGAGAGGACTCGTGTCTCCCTTAAACTTCTCGTCAGGTTTTGCTGCTGTGGAGTGAAGGGGAGTCTGGAGATTGACCCACAGTTTCTTTCCTAACAATTCAGTTCAGTTCACTACAGACTGTGGCACCCAGGGAGGTTAAATATAGATTTGGCTGTGAACATACAGGTTAAACCAGATGCGGATTTTGCCGAGGCCCAGGGCAAAATGAAAATCCAGGTATCTTCCTTCGAACATCATTAAGATTCTTCAAGATGGTGGAAACAGACAATTAGCCTAACACAGGGCCTCATTTAGCATTTCACTGGGTCCTTGCAGCATCTTTATAACACAGCTCTTACTGTCCTCCCTCTTCACAGCAAGGAATGCCATGAGGACACTGGTGTAAGTAAGGTCACAGAACTAGAGGGACAGTTTGAGCTGGGAACCTGGGTCTCAGCCTCCAAGCCTGACCCTTCTTGAACTACACAGAGGTAGGTATCAAGACAGGGGACGGCTGTCCTGTCTGGCCACCCAGCAGGTCTAAGTAAGGAGAAGGGTCTTGACTGTGTCTTTCAGAGGCCCTGGTGGACTGGAAGCACAGGAGGGAAGGAAGCATACAGCTGAGAGCCCCTGACTGGAGGTCTTCATGGAGATGAGAGAGCAGAGGAAACAGCTTAGCCATGCAGCGGACAGCCGACTCAGTGACAAAGCTGACTAGAAAATGATAGTGTCATTTGAGGCTAGACTGGGGGGTTTTGTTATTGTTCTTCTAAAAAAAAGTATTTACTTGAATGTGTGTGTGTGTG
>NC_034595.1:1016196-1018659 GCF_900095145.1 Mus pahari
GAGAGAGAGAGAGAGAGAGAGAGAGAGAGAGAGAGGGAGGGAGGAGATGGAGAGAAGGTATGTGTGCCCACACGCACCCTGGTTCAAACTCCATGCACAATTTGGATCCCAGGGATTGTACTCAGGGTCAGGTTTGGCAGCAAGCGCCTTTACCCACTGAGCCATCTTGTCAGCCCTTGATTTAAACTCTCAATCCTCCTGCCCCAGCCTCCCAAGTGTCTAGAATTACAGGCCTGCGTCACTGACTGACAGAATCTCAGAGCCTTTAAAGAGGACAGGAGAGCCTTGGTCTGCTTTGATTCATCGTCCCTTAGCTAGTCTGTCGTGGTGGTAAGGCCACACGAACAGGCTTTGAAGTCACCAAAGAGCAAAAGGCACGGGCCGTGCCATCTCCTCACAGGGGAATTCGGTGTGAGTCATTTAATTCTACTCCTCAGTTTCTTTTTCTGTAAAACAGAATAACCGGGTGGATTCTGTGAGGAGTAAGGAGACCAAGAGAGCTCTATAGGAAGTGAGAGGCTATGCAGATGTGAGGCCCACACGTCTAGGCAACGTTTACTGCGGAACTGAAGAGTTCCAGTGAGACTGGGGTACAAAGTCACAAGAGGGGCCTCACTGTGTAGCCCTGGCTGGCCTGGAACTCATTAAGTAGACCAGGCTGGCCTCGAACTCACAGCAGTCCACCTGCCTCTGCCTCCTGAGAGCTGGGGTCAAAGGCATGCAGTACCACAGCAGCCTTTACTCCTCTTCTTGACAAAATACTTCCGGAAGCTTCTGCTTGTTCCTAAAAGAATGGATGGAGCTCTGCTGGCTCTTGCTTCCCTGTCAGCCTGCGGTCAGATGATAATGAATGTTGTCTCTGCTTGCACAGATGCTGCTCAGAACACCAGATAATGCTCTCTGCAGCTTTGGAATGGCTGGGGCCTGGCTTCTGTCTAGCCAATACTACCTTAAAAGTATGCGCCCAAACTTTTAATATTAAGCATGATACTATATTGTATGCATGTATGCTAGTGTGTATATGCACAAATATTAAAGTATTTAATAATAACCCAGGTAAACATTGGTGACTAGACCTTAGGGAGTGGACACTCACCTGGGGAAAGACTTCCACCTTATTAAGCCACTCTCGGACTTCCGTCTGTGTGTCCCTGAACAATGGAACTAATAATGCATTCTCAGAGCCTCCTACCCCACACTTGAGGTGGTGAGAGGGTAGCTGAGAGGCAGAGCATTGCCTAGGGAGGTTCTGAAGTTAGTGCCAGCAATGAAAGCAAGAACAGCAAGGCCCCATGCGCTCCCTCCCAGGCACCTGCGATCTACTCCTCCTTCTGCCTCAGACATCAGAGAGTCCTGTTATTGTTGTTTTGCTTCTTGTTTTTCAAGCCAGGGTCTCTTTGTGTAGCCCTGGGTGCCCTGGAACTTGATCAGCAGCCCTGGCTGGCCTCGAACCCACAGAGATCCGCCTGCCACTGCCTTTTGAGTGCTGGGATTAAAGGCATGGACCACCACATCCTGACTGAATCAGAGTTTTCCTAATGGGAAAGCGCAGTAGTCCCTGCCCAACGTTGGTTCTTCAGCTTCTCTGTAGCTCGCTCACGCTCACACTCACGGCCAGCACTTCCTTCCTCCTTGAAATTCACTGGTAGATTGTGAGTTGCTCATCCCCACTCTTCCCTTCCTCCTCACAGGCTGCTTTCACTTGTGTGGGCGGGGTTGAGTGAGCAGGAGCCCGTTCCTCTCGACTCTACACTCACACCTTAGACAGCTCAACTTTCTCCTCTCAACTAGTACAGTGATGCATAGTACCAACGTAAATGAGCATGAAGATCTCTCTCATCTTTTCAGTATTCCCTGAGGATCACTCTTTACGGCTGCGGGGCCTCATGAGGCTTAATCCTCAGCACAGCGGAGCTGGAGATGTGCCCAGTTAATACAGCGCTTGCTAGCCCGCATGACATCTGGAGATGGACCCTCAGCACTATATATAACAGGTGGGATGTTGCACATCTATAGTCCCAGGTTCAAGAGGACCAGAAGGTCAAGGCTAACCTTGGCTACCCAGTGTGAGTTCAAGGCCAGCCTGGGCTACATGAGATTCCCTCTCAAAAAAATCAAAATAATACCAATGAACACAGGGGGTCAGACATGTAAGCAAGATAAAGAGTCAACGCCTTCTTTAAAAGCCTTCTTAAGAGAGGAGAGCTTGATATTAGTTGGGGGATGAGCAGGGCATACTTTTTTTATGGTACTGGGGCACGAACACAGGATACATGCTAGGCCTACTAATGAGCGATATCCCAAGCCTCTTTTTTTTTTTTTTTTTTTTTCAGTGAGAAGGTTATTTTATTGTTGTTGTTGTTATTTTTAAGACTTTTTATTTTGAGTTTTTCAGTAAATTTCCCAGGCTGTAGCCAAGTATGCCTTGAAACAGCAACCCTCGTGACCCAGCCTCCTACATAG
>NC_034595.1:1018728-1024349 GCF_900095145.1 Mus pahari
CTCCTCCTCCTCCTCCTCCTCTTCCTTGTCCTTTTCCTCTACTTCCTCCTTCTTCTCCTCTTCCCCCTCCCCTTCTCCTCCTCCTTCTCCTCCTTCCTCTCCTCCTCCCTCTCCTCCCCCTCCTCCTCCTTCTCATCTTCCTTTTCTTTTTGTAAGTGTCTCACTATGTATAGCCCTGCCTTGCTTAGAACTCACTGTAAAGAAGACTGGCTGATAAGTGCTAACATTAAAGGTATGTGCCACCCTCCACCCTCCACCCCACCCTGGGCAGTCCACCTTCTTATCCAACCCAGTGAACTCCATCTTGCCAACGTCCCTCTAGTCATTCTTGTTTCTCCTCAGATCACCTCTGTGTTTTCCACCCCTCTGTTAGAAGTATGGGTGGAACCTCCAAAGAGGTCTGTTCCCCTCTGTTTCTGCTCACTCTCCCAACTGTACAAGTAGATGGAACATTTCCCCTATTGCTAGCCCTAAACCCATCACTGCCCTGCTTGTAATCCTGCAAAGCCTCAGCATATCTGTGGAAGAAAGACTAACCTTGGTTCAGACAGTAAGGTCAGCTGCCTGGTGCTCTTTCCCATGCCAATCAAACAGCACCCTTTGCCCTCCCTATTTCTCCGTGAGTCTTTCCAGCACGTCCAGTACCATTGACTGCCCAGTATTCTTCCCTGTGCCCAGCCTTCCAGGTAGCAACGCATCACAAAACCTTTGATGGTGATGATGCTAAAGATGCTGACAATAGTCACTCTGTGACCTCATGGTGGGTACCCAGCCCTTACCTGAAGTATCTCAGATTTGCCAACAGATATGATTCCCATCTCACTGGTGAGAAACAACAGTTCAGCGAGTTTAAATTACATCCCTGGGTCACCTAACTTCAAAAAACAAAACAAAACAAACAAACAAACAAAACAAAAAACAAAAAAAAACAGAGCTAAGGCTCAAAACCAAGGCTGTCTGATTCCACAATTCCACTGCCTTTTCCTATCTAGAATAATATCTCTTTCCAGAACCATGATCTCACTTGTTAGCACATATTTTTATTTTTCATATATAAATACATCTGCTGTGCTATATTCATTCACTAAACACTGAATAAATTTCTGTTGCCATTTTTTGTTTGTTGGCACCCAAACCTTTCCATATAGCACAGGTTGGCCTTTGAGTTCAACCTCCCGACTGCTGCGAGTACACAGCAGCACCTGGCTGCCCCGTGATCTTATAATGTTAATATCTCTGTTCTGAGGGAAGCGATGGATACCTAACGCTGCTGCCTCAGGACTGAAAAGGTGAAGACGTTGCAGGTTATAGCCTATGATGAACCTGGCCTTGGCTGTCCGCTGGAACCGGAAGGATAGCAGAACTCTGATATAATAGTATCTTGTATTTTTTCCTGATAGGCATACATTCTTCACTTTATTCCACAGAGATAATAATAATAACTAATACTTATTTAGCCTTTGTTTGCTATATCCTAGGCACTGTCCTATGTATTTCATGTACGATAAAAACACATGATAACACCCTTCAAGGCCGGTACTCTGGAGATCCCTAGTCTATAGAGGAGACCACAGGAGCACAGGAACTAAACCCATACCCTGTCGCACCTACCGGAACCTCACCCCTTGCTGTGACAAAACTCTCTGACCTACGGCAGCGTAAGAGAGGAAAGGGTTAACTTTAGCATATAAGTGACAGACCATCCTCGAGGTAAGCAGGGGCAGGAACTTGACGCCAGGCATGCTTGGTGGTCCACCGGGCATTGCCTCTGACCAAGGAAGTCATACACAGTCAAGGAAGTACAGCAGAAACCGTGGAGGAATGAGACTTCATTGGATCAGGAAGACTCAATGCTTAGGTAGCTTTCTTATACAGTCCTGGGCCACATGTCCAAAACATAGAGCCACCCACAGTGGGCTGGGACCTCCTATATCAATTGACCATCGAGACATCCCCCACAGAACGCCCACAAGGCCAATCTGATCTGGGCAGTCCCTCCTCGGAGGATTTCCCGGTTACGTCATGTTGGTAATGAAAGCTAAGGACGACGGCATCCTCGGTGGCAGAGAGGCAGTTGGGACTGTGAGGCTGGCCCTGTTCTTACCTACCCTGCTCTCCTGGTGTTCGATCCAATAGGGTAGCAATATATTTTCTTCTTTATCTCCTTTTGTGGCCTTTCCTCCTTCACACTTGCTCTTTCTCCGCTCATTTGTTGACTACTCTATACTCAGAACTACACAGGCTGCCGGATACACAGAGGCAACTTTACCCCGCTAGAAACTTGACTGTAGAAAACTAAGAGGGGAGCCCAACTTTAAGCCCAGCACTTGGTGGAGCAGAGCAGGTGGGGCTCTGTGAATTTGAAGGCAGCCTGGTCTGCATACTGGAATTCCAGGAGATTCAGGGCTACCCAGTGAGAGCCAGGCATAGGAAAAGAAAGAAGATGAAACTAGGGAAGGGTCTGGGGTGTGACCTAGTGGTAAAGGCCATGCTTAGCATGTGCAAGGCCTGGGTTCAAGCCCCAGCACCATCTCATCAAGACCAAGCAAAGCCTTGAAGTAAAGGGGCGAGGTTGGGCGCTCTAGAGATGCTCAGTAGTTAAGAGCCCCTGTCCCTTGCAGGGGGTCTGAGTTTGGTTCCCAACACCCATGTGGTGGCTCACAACCATCCATAGCTCCAGTTCCAGAGGATCCAACATCCTCTTCTGACTTCTGTGGGCAAGCCTGTGGTAAGCATACATACTTGAAAACAGAATACTCACACACACAAAAATAAAATGAATAAATCTGACCGGCAGTGATGGCGCACACCTTTAATCTCAGCACTCGGGAGGCAGAGGCAGGCAGATTTCTGAGTTTGAGGCCAGCCTGGTCTACAGAGTAAGTTCCAGGACAGCCAGAGCTATACAGAGAAACCCTGTCTTGAAAAAAAAAAATAGAATAAATCTTAAAAAAAAGAAAATCGAAGAGCTGAGCATGGTCTTGGAGAGTGAACAGGAACAGAACAGTGGGACTCAGCAATGATTAGACACACACACAAGCAGATTCTTCAAGACGCTGGCGAAGTCTTCCTTCTAATGTCAACTCGCCTATGAGCATTAGAGGATCTGCCTTTAAGGGCAGTTATGAGGATTAAGAATAGCGATTTAGACAGTTTTCAACACAGTGCCTGGCACAAAGGTGGCCTTACAGTACAAGCTGCTGCTCTACAGTTCATGACCTTAATAGCATTAAATGATATAGAAGCACTGAATCACAGAGCTAAGGAGAGCATCCCTGCATTTTATAAATAAGGAAATGGAGGCCCAGAGGGAGACTGGTGTCATCTAGGTTGGGAGGCAGCTAGCGCTGACTGACTGGCATTCCGAGCTCCCTGTTGGCAGTCCGACTACCTCATGCCCTGGCCTGAGGAAGCAGCTCCACAATATTCAGATTGTTAACATTCTGCCTTCATTTCTCCTGGGTTTTTACTTATTTGTCCTTGAATAAACTCATTTCTCTCTAAGTGTTTAAAATGAAATCTTGATGTCACTGTTGTAAGAAACCAAGAACATCATCAGTGAAACCACAGGCCGTGGTACAACAGATTACATTTCTTCTAAACCACATTTAAATAAATGCCAACTATCAGAATAAAAGTTCTCTCATCTATTACACAGTGAATCTGAGGCCAGCCTGGGATTCATACATTTTTTTCCTTAACGATCAAAAAAGGCTGGGCATAGAGGTTCCTGTCTGTACATGTAATCCCAGCACTCAGGAGGCAGAGGCAGGCAGATTTCTGAGTTCGAGGCCAGCCTGGTCTACAAAGTGAGTTCCAGTACAGCCAGAGCTATACAGAGAAACCCTGTCTCAAAAAAACCAAGGCTGAGCATTTGCCTGGAATGCATGAAGCCCCGAATTCAATCCCCATCACCGCCAGTCACATTTTCTATTTTTTGTTTTGTTTTGTTTTGTTTTGTTTTGTTTTGTTTTGTTTTTCGAGACAGGGTTTCTCTGTGTAGCCCTGGCTGTCCTGGAACTCACTCTGTAGANCAGGCTGGCCTCNAACTCAGAAATCCGCCTGTCCCTGCCTCCCAAGTGCTGGGATTAAAGGCGTGCGCCACCACGCCCGGCCTCACATTTTCTATTTTTATTTATTTGCTAATTTGGGTTCTTTAGTTTTGTTTGTTTGTTTGTTTGTTTTTAGACAATTTTGTTTTTAATGAGGGAGAGTCTCTTCTATATTAGCCTCGATCTCGTGACTTTCCTTCTAGCCTCTCGTTACAGGCATGCCTGCCATACCTGGCTACGGAGTTACTGCCATAGCACTTGGAAATCAACTCCAAATCTGTTTTAACGCTAAGCTGCCTTTAGCTGGAATATCTTTATGTTTCAAAGAATTACAGTGAAGGACTCACCCCGCCGTCCCCGTGCCACCCACTGCTTCTATCCAATTGGCTGCTCTCTGAGGTGGATAGTTTGGAGCTCCACTATCCAGCTCTAGGTGTTTCCCCCCACCCCTTGACTCTTAGCTTCCCTACATAGAGTATGTTCTAGAACCTAACCTGATGTCTAGCCCCATTTGTTAGGGTGTTCTAAAGCTCCGCTTCTAGCAGATTCTGTCCTGTGGAGCTGGAGTTGTAATTACCTACAACAGACTCTGACCCAAAGGAGTGGGGGAAAATATGTTATATATGAACGAATAGGTGTGTCTGTGTGAACCAATCAGGCTGCTGGGGCCTCTGGTGGACGTGGATGGTAACTCTGTGATCCTGATTGGTTTACTGGGTCCTGAGCTCTGGCTCTGGCAATCTTGGAGGGAACCAGCCTGCTCCCTAATTCTCTGACATTCTGTTCTCTTTCCTCTGAGTCCTCCTCTGGGTGAGTTAAGCACTGAGAGTGTTTGCATACCAAACACTCAGCTAATTGACAGTCTATTGCATTCTGCACAACAAATGTTAGGGTTTTTCCTGTGTGCTTTGTGATTATCCAGTGACACTTAGGTTGTATTTTTAGCCAGGTGGGGGCGGGGAGGAATGACTTCAGCAAGCAGGTCTTTCTTGCCTGACACGCGCTCGCTCGGAAGCAACTGTAAGCACCTCTAACAGA
The DNA here is from genome assembly GCF_900095145.1 of Mus pahari. Classification (NCBI taxonomy): domain Eukaryota; kingdom Metazoa; phylum Chordata; class Mammalia; order Rodentia; family Muridae; genus Mus; species Mus pahari. The sequence continues at coordinate 1,023,819 of NC_034595.1, forward strand.
GGACGTTCAGGATCCGGTCTGCTCTGGTCTGGTTTTGCCTGCAGGTATCCCGGGACGGTTCAAGGTGAAGCTGGGCGTCTCTGGGTTCCGAATTGTCTTCCTTTATAGTTATCACTGTTTCATTCCTCAGAGTCCAGAGAGGGATTGGGGAATGTAGCTCAGTTGGAAGAATCCCTGGATTCCACCCCAGGTACCACATTAACAGGGGATTGGAGTGGAGTGCACGCTAATCAGCTTTCTGGACAGAATTGGAAGACCATTCCAATTGGAATTCCAGATCATCCTATCATCCTTGTCTACATATCAAATCTGAGGCCAGTCTGAGACCCTGACTTAAAAAGTAAAACCTAAGAACAGCCTTGCTCAGCCTTGGCAGACTCCTGTGTGGCTGTTGTAAGTCTCACACTCCGCTGGGAGTGAAGGGTAACAGGCCTACATAGACTGTAAGGGGGTTCCCACATCAGCAGGACAGCAGGAACGAACTCTCTCTCTCTCTCTCTCTCTCTCTCTCTCTCTCTCTCTCTCTCTCTC
>NC_034595.1:1024444-1027302 GCF_900095145.1 Mus pahari
CCCCCCCCCCCGCACTCTTTCCCCCCCATCCCTTCCTCCTTCCCTCCCTCTCTCTTAAGACAGGATCTTGCCTTATAGCTTAGGCTGACCTCAAATTACATAGTGAAATCGACAAGCGCCAACAATCTGTGGCAATTCCCCTGCGTCCTCTGGGACTGCAGGTAATCCCAATATACCTGGCCAAGAGCACCAGCTCTTTTATTACACTTTTTGTGGTTTTCCGAGACAAGGTTTCTCTGTGTAGCCCTGGCTGTCCTGGAACTCACTCTGTAGACCAGGCTGGCCTCGAACTCAGAGATCCACCTGCCTCTGCCTCCCAAGTGCTGGGATTAAAGGCGTGCGCCACCACTGTCCGGCTATTACACTTATTTTTATCTTGCGTGTGTGTGGGGAGAGAACACATGTGACACACAGCACGCCTGTGGCGATCAGAGGACAACCTGCACGAGCCAGTTCTCTCCTTCTGCCATGTTGGTCCTGAGACTCAAACTCAGGTTGTCAGTCCTGGTTGCAAACACCTTTACCTAATGAGTCACCTCGGTGGGCCAGCCCTTCTTACTCCTCTGTTTAAATGTCAGAATGTCCTTGATAATCAAGAGAGGAATTAAAACAAACCTAGGCAGAATGACCGTCCTCAAAGACTGCGAGGAACGGCTAGCATGACTCACACTTTGTCTATCTGAAAAGCTTTCTGACAAAACAGATGTTGGATAGCAGACATTACATAAAGCACGCAGCCTTCCTCTTAACACTGTGGCCCGTATGTCTCTTCTCAGGGAACGTGACCAGGAGCAGCGACCATCACCAAAGAATATGGCACAATAAAGAGAGCTTGGGTCTCATCTATCCCTTTCCCTTCCCCTCCTCTCCCTTCCTTTTCTCCTTCCCCACATTTTTAATTATATGTATTGATTTGCAGGGGCCACGCTCCTGCCGTGATGTACAAAGGAAGGTCAGAGGACAACTTTCAGGAGTTGGTTTCTCTTCCTTTTACCAAGCATCCCAGGGATAACAGACTTGGGGCTTCTGCCAGGTTTGGTGCCTTTACCTGCTGAGCTATCTTGCGGGTTTCCTTTCCTTTCCTTGAAACACATCTCATCATGTAGCCCAGGCTAGCCTGGAACTCTGTGTAGCCCAGGCTAGCCTGGACCTCTGTGTAGCCCAGGCTGGCCTGAAACTCTGTGTAGCCCAGGCTGGCCTGAAACTCTGTGTAGCCTAGGCTGGCCTGGAATTCTGTGTAGTCTAGACTGAGTTTTAACTCCAAATCCTCCCATTTCTATCTCCCAAGTGCTGGGACCCATTTGCCTGGCCAGAACCTGGACTCAGAGTCGGCATGTGGGTAGGGTGTCTAATGCCCCTGAGATAACCATAACTTCCATTTTGACTCAGTTGGGACTTAAGCACAATGTATTGTTCTCATACTGGGAGGCAGGCAGAAGCCTGGCAGGCAGTTTTGTTTATTTGTTTGTTTGGGTTTTTTGTTTTGTTTGTTTGTTTGTTTTTAACAGATCTTGCCTGAGTTTATTTGTAAAAACAGCATAGGACACTGATCATCTGCAAACAGTGTGTGGGTAGGTGTATCACAGCAGTCTGTCTGCCTTCACACTGGCAGAGCCTTTCCTATGGGGTCTTCACAGGGGCCTGGGCACCTTTGGGGGCCTGGGCTGGAGCTGAAGCCTGGGCCTTAGCTGGAGCTTTGGCCTCTGCCTTGGTTTGAACCTTAGGCTTTGGTTGGCAGAGCCTCTGACCCTTGGCCGTGTAGCTTTGAATCTGCTTCCCAAGCTTGGGGTGAGCGATGAAAGCCAGCCAGCAGAGTTTGCACCTGGGGTCCTTTGGCATCTTGGGTTTGATGGCCTGAGGCTTCACAAGGGCCTTGATGGCCTCTGCGTGTGTACTCACTGCCTTTGCATTGTTGGCCTGCATCTTCTTCAGGCCTTTCTTGTTGGCAAATTCAAGACCAGACTGGGCTTTAGGAGACCCCCCTCTCAAAACCAAAACCAACTCCCTGCCCACGGAGGATGGAATGGTATAACCTGAATCTGAGTCCTTGAAAGGACTGAGGCCGGAGGATTGACACGAATTAAGATTTTTGTCTCAAAACAAACAAACAAACAAACAAAAACAGCTCTTGGGCTGGGCTGTGGCTCTAAGGTAGAATGCTTGCCTAGGCATTGTAAAGCTGTAGGTTCAATGGCTGGTCCTGTCAGGAAGAAAAGAAAACAACAGCAAAAACCCTGATTCCCTCCTTCTCATATCTACTCCCCGAGATGGCACCCTGAAGGACCACCGCCGTTTCTGGGGGATGGAGCAAGCAAAGTGGGAGCTTCCTAATTAATTGATTGAATTCTCAGTAGGTGTTAAATTAAAATCTCAGCCAGGGTTGCTGACACATCTGTCTCTGGTCTCGCGAGGAAACGCCTTTGGCTGTAAATCTTGGTCCTAGCAGGTAGAGGAAGCAAAGCTAGATCAGATAACAGCCAAGCGTAGAGAAGGCAGAGAAGGAAATGTAAGCCGGTAAGTGGGTGGCTGAAACGGAGGATGGCCTTCACTCTGGTAAACCAGGCAGATGCAATACTTTTTGGTCTGGAAATTCTCATTCTGGAAACTCATTTCTAGAGTGAGACGAACATTGAGATAAAGTATATACTAAATTTATGAAATGTATTATCCCTTCTACTTAAGAGGCTAGGGTTTGTGTATCCAGACTTCAAGGCGGCCTCAACAACATTGTGAAATGCCATCTCAAAATAAATCAAGACATCATGATATTTCATGTCATCTAACCAAGTTTTCCGAGAGTTAACTAAAGACCCTCTACAGGCACAGCTTTTTTTTTTTTAAGTTTTTTTTTTTTTTTT
>NC_034595.1:1027667-1037274 GCF_900095145.1 Mus pahari
AGAGAGAGAGAGAGAGAGAGAGAGAGAGAGAGAGAGAGAGACTCTCTTATTTTAAGCATGGTGTTTTGTTTTGTTGTGGTGGTTGTTTTGTTTTGATTTTTTTAAAGAAAACCCTAAACCAGGAGTGGTTGTACATATTTATAATCCCAGTGTTTGAGAAGCAAAGACAGGAGGATCAGACGTTCCTGGCAAACCTTGGTCAATTTGAGCCTAGCCTGGGCTACATAAGCCCTTGTCTGAAATCCTCTCTTCCTCAACCATCTCCCCATCTCCAAATAAGGAAAAATCCAGAACCCCATTTATTATGGCTCTGATTATTGTCTCAAGGCCCTGGCAGAGTGCCTTCAGTTCTGCAGGCCTTTGCTTTTGATGTGCGAGGCTGTGATTCAGCCATCACTTCCCCTTTCAGGATGTTAGTAGTGTCTTTTATAGATAATTATCCTGGGCGGAGTGGTGCACACCTTGGATCCCAGCACCCAGGAGAAAAAGGCAGGCAGATCTCTGTGAGTTCAAAGCCAGTCTACATAGAAAGTTCCAGGACAGCCAGGCTACAAAACACCTGCCTCGGCCTTCAGAGGTGTGGGGTTAAAGAGGTGAGCCACCACAGTCAGGCTGGAAGGGTCTTGGTAACCTTTAAGGTGCGGGGTGCATTCAAAAGAGAGCAACAGCCTTTCAGTGTTACCTGAAAGGCTAACACTTGGGAGGTGAGGCAGGAGGATCATGAGTTTGAGGTGGATCAGACTGCAGAGGCAGACACTAGTAGCTATATCGAAAGCAGAGTTGCTAATGGCTCTCACATTCTTTAGCCAGAGACACTGTTACTATATACAACAACCCTCTCTTCTCACCAATTTCCTCCACAGAGTTAGCCACAAATGGGTTCCTTCAAGAGCATTCTCTAAGGAGTCCAGTGTTTAATGAAAGACAAGGAAGGGGTTTGTGCTGGGCCCCACGTCGGCTGGAGTCACAGCCTCAGACAGAGAAGCCTTCAGCAGGACAGCAGCAGGCTTCTCACTCTTGCCCAAACCCTGGACTTCCAAGGGCCGCCGGCCTCTTAGCCTGTGGGTGAGCTCCCAGGAGCTTGACCGTGCTGAGGGGCACAGGGGGCCCTGCAGAAGCTGACCACAGTGGTTTCCACCAGTCTGCAGAGAGCGGTGAGCGCTGGTTTTATGAGTAGGGACGTGTGCTCTCACTTGGGGGTGAGAGATGAGTCACGCAGTTGCTGGCCTCACAGTTTACTGAGAGAAACAGACCCATGAGCGTCATGCGCAGGTAGTGTGATAACCAACGCCTTTGGTTCTGGGCCGAGCTGCCGGATCTGTCTGAGGGCTCAGGGAAGATTTTGCAGAAGATATTTAGTAAGTGGAGCTTAGAAATTCACCGGGAGGCCGAGTTTGGTAGTGCTTTTCTATAGCACACACGAGTCAGAAGCAGGAGGACCAAGATCATGGCCAACCTGAGACACTTGGTAAAATCCTGTCTTCTCAAAAAAGAAGAAGAAGGAGAAATGGCTCAGTGGTTAGGAGCACTGGCTGTTCTTCCAGAGGATCTGGGTTCCATTCCCAGCACCCACGTGGCAGCTCACAACTGTCTGTAACTCCAGTTCCAGGGGAATCTGACTCCCTCCCCCTCCCAATGCATATAAAATAAAAGGAAGAAGGAAGAGAGGATTAAAAGGAGAGGAGGCTGGAGAGAAGGAAAGAGGGAGGAGAGAGTCCACTCACCCTGAGGTGGGTCTAGGATGGAGGGAGCCGAAAGTTCAAAAATACAGACAGGAAGGGCTTCTTGGCTCGAAGTAGTGGTCCAGTGAGGCTGGAGAAAAACCTGGAACAGAAGAGGCAATTGGGGATCCCAGGGATCCCAGGAGCCTTTATTACATTCTAGGGGAGAAAACAAGAACGTGGTGGGCTGGGACCACTAGCTCTGAGGTGGAATTCTGGGCGGAGAACTGAGAAGGGAGCTGGTGGGACTGAAAGAAGGGACACATTTCAGAGAGATTGAAAAGTAGATTTGCTAGATCTTAATAAAAATTCTGTAAACTTTGGGGGCAGGAAATTTAAAAAAAGGAGAAGGTAGACTTCAGTCTTAATGAGAGTCCACAGGTAAGAGGACAAGATGTCTTGTCACACAAATCAGAGCTTCACTGCAGCTTCTTGACTGCCTGGCTTATGCAAGAGCTGTGGCCAGTAGTTCCAAAGCTTTGGTATAGACCTGTTTTTGCAGCTATGGATGGGCAGTGAACTCAGCAGGTCTGACTGGCTCAGCCAGTGTCCCCTTCTATCCCTGCTCCTGCAGCATCTGGGCTCCAAGTCCAGTTGCTCTGTCAAGGCAGACATCCTTAACTGGGGGCTGGTGATTCTGTTAGTGGAAATGTTGTGATGGTCTCAGCACAAGAGAAGCTGAAGCAGGAGTGGCACGACATCAAGGTCAACCTGGGCTAAGGTATGAGGTGTGAGTTCCAGGCCAGCCCAAACATAGAGTGAGTTCATGGTTTTTGTTGTTGTTATTTTGGGGCTTTTATTTTTAATTAATTAATTAATTAATGTCGAGAATACCACCCTCAGACACACACTGGAGGAAGGACAAGGAGATTCAGTGCAGGGTTAATAAATCCTAAGACTATCATCACTAAGAACTGTGTCCTTCAAAATGTCCCACTCCTGTAGCATATAGTCATACACCAAGAAATTCAGAAAGGGTGGACAGTTCAGTTGAGTCTTGGGGGAAAGCAAGGGAAAATGACAACTCTTAAGCGATGTCAGGGCTGGCAAGATGGCTCAGCAAGGAAAGGGACTTGTGAACAAGCTTAAGGCCTCAGTTTGAGCCCTGAGACCCAGAAGGTGGGAGGAGAGGGCTAGCCTGAAGGTTTTCCTCTGCCCTCCACATGCACACCCACACCATACACACACACTGAAATAAATGTGACTTTAAAGGTACTCACTGAGGTGACGCGCCAGGGCTATGAAGGTGGCTCAGCTGCTAACAGCACTGGCTTCTTTTGCAGAGCACCAGGGTTCAAGTCCCCACATCCATGTTGGCTCAAGCCACCTAAAACTCTACTTCTAGTGCATCCAATGCCCTTTTTGTCCTCCGTGAGCCTCATGCATGTGTTACACAGACATGCATTCAGACTCACATACATAAAATACATAAGCACATCTTTTTTTATTTTTATTTTTTATTTATTTATTTTTGGGGGGGTGTTTTTTGAGACAGGATTTCTCTGTGTAGCCCTGGCTGATCTGGAACTCACTTTGTAGACCAGGTTGGCCTCAAACTCAGAAATCCGCCTGCCTCTGCCTCCCAAGTGCTGGGATTAAAGGCGTACGCCACCACACCCGGCAGCACATCTTTTTTTAAAAACAAAATAAAAGTAAATGATACCTTACCTGGCCTTTCTCAGGAGCCCTCGAGAACGGAAGGGCAGAAGCTGTAGCTTAGTCGTGGGGTTGTTGTTTAGTGTTCCCAGGCCTTGGGCTTGATTCCCAGCATCACATGCACACACACACACACACACACACACACATGCATTTACACATACACTCACACATATACATATACACATACACACACACTCACACATACACACACACACACACTCACATACACATATACACTCAGATACACATTCATACATACTCACATATACACACTCACACACACTTACATACACACAATTACTTACACACTCACATATGCACACTCATACACATTCACATTCATACACACATACACACTCACACCTGAACATATACACATACACATTTCACACATATACACTCACGTACCCATACGCACTCAGATACACATTCACACACACTCACATATACACATTCACACGCATACCCACACACCTACACACATATTCACATACGCATAGTCACATACACACATATACACTCACATATGCATACTCACACACACATTCACATACATACACACATACACACTCACATACACATTCACACACACACACACACACACACACACACACACACACACATACATACATTCTGTCTCATCCAATAGGCCCTAACCGATCACACACAGGAACTGGGGACCTAACGGGAGTTAATATAACTGAGCATTTCTGTATTTTATTTTATTTATTTTATTTTACTTTACTGTATTTAGGGGAAGGAGAGACGGCTCAGTGATTAAGAGTATTTGCTGGTCTTGCAGAGATCTGGGTTTGGTTCCTAGCTGTAACATGGTGACTCAAAACTGCACCTCCAGCCCCAAGGGATCCAGTGTGCTCTGTTCTGACTTCTGAGGGCAGGAGACATGCACACGGTTCACAGCCATTCAAGTAAGCAAAATAGTAAAATAAGTAAATCTAAAAAAGTATGTTTTATTTAGTTATTTTTCACATTTACAGATGAAACCAGGGCCTCACAAGAGCTAGACAAATTCATTTTTGGTTTTCTTTGCTTTTTGTTTTTTTGAGACTGAGTTTCCTCTGGGTAGCCCTGGCTATCCAGGGTTTGCTCTGTAGACCAGGCTAACCTCAAACTCACAGAGATTCACCTGCTTTAGCCTTTCTAGTGCTGGGATTAAAGGCATGTCTACCACTGCCCAGTGATAGACAAGTTTTTTTGTTTTGTTTTGTTTTGCTTTGTTTTGTTTGTTTGTTTGAGACAGGGTTTCTCTGTGTAGCACTGGCTGTCCTGAAACTTACTCTGTAGACCAGGCTGGCCTCTAACTCAGAAATCCACCTGCTTCTGCCTCCCAAGTGCTGGGATTAAAGGCATGTCTACCACTGCCCAGTGATAGACAAGTTTTTTTGTTTTGTTTTGTTTTGCTTTGTTTTGTTTGTTTGTTTGAGACAGGGTTTCTCTGTGTAGCACTGGCTGTCCTGAAACTTACTCTGTAGACCAGGCTGGCCTCTAACTCAGAAATCCACCTGCTTCTGCCTCCCAAGTGCTGGGATTAAAGGCATGTCTACCACTGCCCAGTGATAGACAAGTTTTTTTGTTTTGTTTTGTTTTGCTTTGTTTTGTTTGTTTGTTTGAGACAGGGTTTCTCTGTGTAGCACTGGCTGTCCTGAAACTTACTCTGTAGACCAGGCTGGCCTCTAACTCAGAAATCCACCTGCTTCTGCCTCCCAAGTGCTGGGATTAAAGGCATGCGCCACCACTGCGTGAAGATAGACAAGTTTTTGACCACAGAGGTCACACCACGTATTAATCAGCTTTCCATCATTGTGACAAAGTGCCTGAGAAAGTCCATTTAAAGGAGAAAGAATCTATTTGAGGTCATGGTTTCAGAGATTTGAATCCGAGGTAACTTGGCTTCATCTCTTCAGGACGTGGTGAAGCCAAATATAATAGCAGGAAGGGCTATGGGGGGGCTGAGGACATTTTGGGGGGGGGGGGGGAACCAGGAAGTAAAAAGAAAGAGAGGAGGGTGCCTGAGGCAAGATACGATCTTCCAGGGCTCCAGGGCTCCCCCAGGTGACCAGCTTCCTCTAACTAGGCCTCACCTCATAATGTTTCTGCCCAAAATTTCAGTCACCTGGAACACAAGCCTTTAGCTTATGGCCTTTGAAGACAATTCACATCCAAACTGCAACAATCCCAGCCTAAGTTCCCAGAGGGCTGCCATATGGACACCCAAAGCTCCAAGTCCAGTTTGTCTCCCTAGAGTCTGTCTGTCTTTCTCCAATTGTCCTCCTGGCGACCTTTACCTGTCCTCTTCTTGCCTCTTCCCTGCCACTTGGCACACTGACTGGAGACCTTAGCTCCTGGCATTGATTCTCTCTCCTGGTTATTGATGTCATCTATGATGAAGTCATAGTAAGACCCAGGGACTGTCTTCCCCTGGACCCAGCCTGGCTACCTCCCCCTCCTGGGCAAGTGTGGGCTTCAATGGTGTCCTGCCAGACTTAGACCTTTAATAGAACTTACTGCACATTCTGGATCATTTGGCCAACCAGTTAGCAAACTGGGATTGTATCTGGTGTTTTTTCTCCCTGGCCACAGAAGTTGGAGAATGAGAATAGTGTGTGTGTGTGTGTGTGCGCATGTACGTGTGTGTGTGTGTGTGTGTGTGTGTGTGTGTGTGTGTGTGCAAGCTTTTTCTGTCATGAACCTTGATTTATATAAACTAGCAATGATGATGGGTAGATGGATTACCATTGTAGAGAAAAGATGAGCTCAGGTTACAAAGGTTTATCTGCAAGCCAAGAACTGGGCTTAAAAGGATGGTACAGAATGACTACAAATGACCAATCCTGTTTTGTGACCTGAATAGCCAACTGCTTATGTGGCAAAATATGATTTCAAATATTTGTAGTGGTTTCAGCTGGTCACGAGCAGGACAGTGAACGTACTCCTGAGAGTCTTCAGTAGAGGTGTGCGGGTGTTCTGGCTTCTGCAGTGGGTTGACACAGCAGGATGGATGGTTCTCAGAGTCAGAGAGAGAGCAAGAGAGAGAGCAAGAAAGAGAGGGGGGAAGAGGAGTGAGCGGGATATCAAAGTATTCACCTATAATCCTAGCATTTGGGAGGCAGATTTGGGCTAACCTCTGTGAATTCAAGTCCAGCCTGCAGCTGGTCTACGCTGTGAAACCCCTTCTAAAAGATAAAAGAAAAGAAAAAGAACTATCAGAACATCTGTGACAGGATCACAGACCTCAGAACAGGGCCAGTGGCCTCTGAAGTACAGCCACAACAACTGAGACCCTGATCCAACTTTAGCTAAATTCCTGGGAGATATTTCTAAGGCTCAGAACTGTGATTTCTGGTAGCCTAACCTAAAGAAAGAGAAGGTTTGTCGTTGAGCCCCCATAGGGGCTGTGTGATGCGTGCCCTACCTCCAGCCTCCTCTAGCATGCACTGTCTCCATAGTGATGGGCAGCTCCTTCCGAGTGAGCGACCTCTTTACCTGTTGACCCCATTTAGTTTACAGGTGCTACACTGAGTCTTATCCTCCCAGCTCAGGGTGCTCATTCAAAGCCTTGGCTCCTTGCGTGTGGAAACAGGTTTCAAGCGCAGAGCCCCTAGCATCAGGCAGGATGGCAACATAATTTTAGCTCCTGAGCAAAATGACTCTCACAATAGTGTCAGTACAGTGTGCGCATTAACATTTGAATACACTGCATAATGAGTGTGCTAATTATAGAAGAGAAGACTACTTGAAGAATAAAATGAACTGTGATCATTAGAAGAGAAAGGGGCAGCAACTCGTGGCATGGGCAGTTGCCTGACAGTATTCCAAAGGACAAGATGACCCTCATCCCAAGGAAGAGGGAATCATTGTGATTATAATAATTAAAACGATGGTGATATATTGATAAGAATCTTTTTGAAAATAAGCATATGATACAGTTAAAACATATTCAGATTTGCTACTATTATGAATGGAGAGAGAAAGAGAGAGAGAGAGAGAGAGAGAGAGAGAGAGAGAGAGAGAGAGAGAGAGAGAGAGAGAGAGAGAGAGAGAGAGAGAGAGAAGTGTTTCCAGGCTTGGTGATGCAAGCCTGTAATTCCAGCGACTTGAGAGGCTGAGGCAGGAGGATTACAAGGTCAATACCTACCCATGCTACAAAGTGAGTTTAAATCCAGTATGGGTAATTTTGTCTCAAAATGAAAGTGAAAAGGCAGCTCACTGGGGATGTAGATCTGAGTATATGTAAGGCCCAGTCACACAGACACACAGACACATACACACACACACACAAACACATACACACACATACACACACACACATACACACACACACACTCGTGTGTGCACACAGACACACATGCATGCACGTGCACAAACACACACACATAAACATGTATACACATGAATACATATATATGCATACACATGCATGTGCATTTGGCTGTTAATGAAAAATTTTAAGATTAATTATATTTTCATTAATGTTTAGGCACGTACCTATGTATGTTTATACAAACATGCGTACATGTCTCCAGAGGCCAGAAGAGGGCATGGAATCTCCTGGAGCTGGATGGAGTCACAGGTGGTGGCGAGCCATCTCTCTCCAGCCTTCCTTTGAACAATTAAAATATGAGCCATTATTATTATATCATTCACTTCAACATTGTAGAAATGGCTACAAGAAGCTTCATAGGAGGTGACAGGTTAGGTTGGAGAACCTTCAGGTAGGACCCAGGGATATGAGAAGCTTGGAATCAAGGCGGGAACCAAGAGCTAGGGCCGGGCCTGGGAGATTGCTCAGCCAGTGAAGTACCTGGCATGCCAGCATGAGGGCACGAGTTTCGCCCCTAGCATCATGTAAAAAGCCAGGCTCCTTCATCAGCTTTGCCGACTTGAAGAACACCAAGCAGGTGAGTGACCTCAGGTTGCCATTCTCTACTGTGATGATGTCGTATCTGCAGACTCCTCAGCCTATGACACCCCTGGTGACCTCACCCAGAGGGGTTGGATTCTGCATTCCTATGGACTTCCCTGTGGCCTAGCCTTTGGCTGCCTCAACCTCTCGCCCGTAGCAGCTGTCCATTAGTGTGGTGGTCTCTGGGCTCGCACTTGCACGGGGAGGAACTAGTCCTTCCTTCGACATCCTACTTTGCTGTGGTGCAGGAGGAAAACTGTAGACTCCCTTGCCTTGCCTGACGTTCCAGGATGTTTACACTTGTTGAAATCAGTTCCTAACAAGGTTTTCTTCTCCTGAAAATAAATAAATACCTGGGGTGGAGAGCAGAGCACGCCTTTAATCCCAGCACTCAGGAGGCAGAGGCAGGCAGATCTCTGTGAGTTCTAGGCCAGCCTGGTCTACAGAGTCAGGACCAGACTAGCTAGGACTGCATAGTGAGATCCTACTTAAAAATAAGTAAGTAAGGGGCTGGAGAGATGGCTCAGGGGTTAAGAGCACTGACTGCTCTTCCAGAGGTCCTGAGTTCAATTCCCAGCAACCACATGGTGGCTCACAAGCATCTGTAATGGAATCCGATGCCTTCTGGTGTGTCTGAAGACAGCTACTGTGTACTCATATTAATAAAAAATAAATAAAACTTTTTTTAAAAGTAAGTAAATAAGCCGGGCGTGGTGGCGCACGCCTTTGATCCCAGCACTCAGGAGGCAGAGGCAGGCAGATTTCTGAGTTCAAGGCCAGCCTGGTCTACAAAGTGAGTTCCAGGACAGCCAGGGCTATACAGAGAAACCCTGTCTCGAAAAACTAAAAAAAAAGAAAAACCATAAATAAATAAATATTTTTTTAAAAGTAAGTAAATAAATAAGAAAAAAGAAAACAGGGGCTGGTGAGATGGCTCGGCGGTTAAGAGCACCGACTGCTCTTCCAAAGGTCCTGAGTTCAAATCCCAGCAACCATATGGTGGCTCGAAAACCATCCCAAATGAAATCTGACGCCCTCTTCTGGAGTGTCTGAAGACAGCTACAGTGTACTTATATATAACAAATAAATAAATAAGAAAGAAAGAAAACAAATTTTCAAAAAGAGAAAAATTAATAAATTATGATGATAAAGACAAACCAAGTTTTCACTCAGGAGTAACATGCAGAAACGCAAGCACACTTGTACAAGCTGGAACATACACACACACACACACACACACACACATACACACACACACACACACATACACACACACACACACAAACACACACACACACACACA
>NC_034595.1:1037683-1049898 GCF_900095145.1 Mus pahari
TTTTTATAGTAGTATCAAAAATGTTATTTAAAGCTCAAAGTGTGCTGACCCATACTAGTAATCTTAGAAGTAGGAGGATCTCTAATTTGATAACAATCTGAGCTATGTTGTCTAACTTTTCCTGGGGAGACTGTGAACAAACATGTCTGTTTACCAGACAGGAGACTAACAACAGACGAAGGAAAGGATTCCACTCTAGCCAAGCTTGAGTAACTCCTTAATGGATTCAAGATTTCCTTTTGTAGTGACAAAATGTTCAGGAATTAGACAGCAGTAGGTTTGCACATAGTGAAGGCGGTGTGTATTCTGAGGCTTTCTGGTGGATCTTACCACACACAGGGTAAAGGACGCGCGTTGTATCTGGTGGGCAACTCTTTGCAAGGGGTCACTCATCCTGGAAGTTGCCTTAGCAACTCTTCCCACAGTTACACAGCACCCACCTGACCAAGCATGGTGGTACACATCTGTACTCCCAGCGCTGAGGCAGAGGCAGAGGTGAATAGCCTAGCCAGAGACCACATAGGGCTGGCTACCTAAAGAAACTGTGGCAAAGAAAACAAAGCAGAAAAACAAACATCCCAGCCCGGCCTGCTGGGCCAGGAGAATCTTGAGTTCAAGAATTTGAAGCCAGCATGGGCTAAAAAGCAAGGCCCTATTTTTTAAAATAATAGAAACATGGCATGCTGGACTGGACGAGGTGGTGCACGCCTTTAGTCCCAGCGCTTGGGAGGTAGAGGAAGGCAAATCTCTGTGAGTCTGAGGCCAACCTGTTCTACAAAGAGTTCCAGGACAGGCAGGGCTACTCAGAGAAACCGTATCTCTAAAACCCATCAATCAATCAATCAATCAACCGATAAAAGCATGGCACAAACCTTTCAGCACTCTCAAGGTAGAGGCAGGGAGATCAGAAATTCAAGGCTTCCAGTACACAGCAAGTCTGAAGTTAGCCTGAGTTATATGAGACCTTGTCTTCAGCTACGTTTGTATGGACCAGTGTCAGGGCACTTGAAGCCGACCCTGTCACTCTGAGTTCAATCCCTGGACCCACTCAGTAGAAGGAGAAAAGTGGCTCCTACAAATTGTCCTCTGACTACCACATACATGTCATGGTATGTGCATGGTCACACATACACACAAAATAAATAAATGTAATAAAAATGTTTAGAGAATTAAATATACAACCAGCATGGTGCATGCCTTTGAACCCAGCGTTTGGGAGGCAGAGGTAGGCAGATCTCTGTTGTGAGTTCAAGACCAGCCTGACTTGCATAGTGACTTCTAGGCCAGCCAAGCTACACGGAGAGATCCTGTATCAAAAAATAAAACAATAATAACAACAACAAAAGAATTAAATGTATGTACAGTAAAATTAATTCATTGAGACCAGCCAAATGTCTTTGCAGGCATTTGCCAGGCAAGCCTGAACACCACATTTCAGTCTCTAAAATAAACATACACACGTATAATGATGATGATGATAATAATAAAAAATAATAATAATAGGAATTTAAAATGTAATCCTGTGATATTTTAATGTTGGCAACCAACTTCAAATATCTTTAATAAGTTTTATTTATTTTCTTTCCTAGTTATCTGTGTGTGTGTTTATGTTTATGCCACATGCTTTCCGTGCCTTTGGAGAATCTATCAGGAGTTGGAGTTACAGGCAGTTATGACCTGCTCAGTCGGTCAGTCTGGGTTCTGGAACATAACGTAGGTGGAGTCCTTTGGAAGGGAAGTGAACACTCTTCCCTCCACTGTGCCTTCCCTCCAGCCTCCAAATTTAAATTTCATTAAACACCAGGAGGACCCAGGAAGATATGTTCCACAACTGTTCTGAAAGCCAGAAACTGGTAGCGGTGGCCAGAAAGTACTGGTGTATTTTGAAACCCTACAGAGCAAACCTAGAATGAATACTTCCAGTTAGTAAAGATTTCAGGGCTGGGGGAACAGGTGGTTCCAGCAGGACAAGTTTCCTTCCCAGCATCCTTAGGTGTGGAGGTGGGGGTGGGGCTCACAGCCACCTGGAACTCCAACCCCAGGGGGATCTGATGTCTTGGGCCTCTAAGGGCACCTCCACACATGTGCATATACACATGGTTACAAATAAACATTAATTTGAAAAAAAAAAAAATTCAGCTCTGTAGCAGGGATGTAGCTCAGTGGTAAGCCATGTGCTTAACAAGCAGGCAGCTCCAGCCGGGTTCAGTCCCCAGGAAATAAGAAAATTCAAGTCAACTTCAGGAACAGTTCATTTCCTAAGGCTCCAAGTGATCCAAAAATGAATGGAATCTGTAGCTGCAGCATTTGGGAGGTGGAGGCAGGAGGGTCAAAGTTCAAGATCAGCCTCTGCTACATAGAGAGTTTAAAGCCAGTCAGAACTTCAGGGGACCGTGTCAAAAAAGAAACAGCTGGGGACACAGCTCTGTGAAAGGGTGCTTGCCTCATCTGCATGAGAGAGCTGTGAGATCCAAGGTCCAACCCCCAGCTCCAGCAAGTAAAGAAAGGAGAGGAGAGGGAGAATGGGAGAAAGGAAGGAAGGAAGGACTGAAGGAAGCAAAGAAGAGGGATCTGAAGTTTGAGCTGTGTGACCTTTGAGATACTGTCCGCTGAGCTCCACAGATACAAAGTGCTGCGTGTCCATCACCAGCAACCGAGGCCCCCAGAGCGTGGTTATCAGCAGACAGCCCTGAAGTCGCACCCGTGTCCACCCAAATCCTCCCTGCGCACAGCGTATCACTTTCAAGTACTTACCGCACATCAGAGAAAAGATGGCGAAGATACAATCCTATCATTGCCTTGCTAGCTCTTGTTTGAAATGTAAAATGCCACGGGCAGACCGTGTGTGGCTACTGACAAGGTCTATGATAACCTCTGGTGATCAGGAATTACCACCAGATTCCAGCATACCCGAGCGGGAAGAGTCTGGATGAGCTCACTCCTGTACCGGGCTCTGCTGAAAGAGACGCAAAGGGGAAGGACCCATCTAAGATACACACCACCCTGCACTGGACCTCCGTTCCCCTGCTCCTTTGGTACAGTCTTCCCCCTGAGATCCAGGGATTTCCCCTCACCCTTTCTTCTGTTTACATCAATAATTTCCTGCCATCCAGCTATCTCAGAGTGGGAGGAGTTGTACAAGCTAAAGGCAGCCGGTGAGAGCGGTACCCTTAGGTACCTCGAGATACTTTAGGGGCCAGAAAGAAAGATGACTCAGTGATGAAAACGCATAAGGCTCCGCTCACACAGAGGATCCAAACTTGATTTCCCAAATATGCCTGTCACTCAAGCTGCTGGGGATCTGACACCCCCTTGATCATCCATGAATATCTGCAATCACAACACGCATGTGCGTGCACACACACACCTAAGTCTTAACAAAAGATCTTAAAAGGGGGCACATAGGGCACTGCTCTGAGATCTTGATGTCTGAAAATGTCTCTATCCTGTCCTTACTCTCGAATGAGAACCTCAGTATTAATTCATTGTATAAATTCTAAGACAGGGGGCTGAAGACATGGCTCAGCGGTTAAGAGCACTGACTGTTCTCCAGAAGGTCCTGAGTTCAAATCCCAGCAACCACATGGTGGCTCACAACCATCTGAGATGAGATCTGACTCCCTCTTCTGGAGTGTCTGAAGACATCTACAGTGTACTTACATATAATAATAAACAAATCTTTTTAAAAAATATTCTAAGACAGAGAGCAATGCCCGGTCTCAACCTGGTACAAATGTCTAACCTAGTGCTGACTGGCACACACACACCCTCTATCCTCAGCTTCTCCAGCTTAGGGGTCAGCTGCTTTCCCCCAGTTGCCCTTCCCTATATAATTGAGCCGTCGTGATTATTGGGCCCTTTCACCCTACCCTTAAATCTCCTGGCTCTCCCCTCTCCTCATATGGCCTGACTCAGGGACAGGTTTACTCTGGCCTGTCCCAGATGTCCCTGCCTCTGGCGATGCTCTCCCAAGTGTCTACAATAAACCTTCTTTGCCAATACACCCAGGAGCAGTCACAGCTTTTCTCTTTGTTCCTCATTCTTGGGCTTTCCTCTGACGATTGCAGGCAAGAATTTCCCACTGCCTTTTAGTTTTAAATATTCCACTAAAGAGTTTTAAGTCATTAATTTCATTTTTCTTTTTTTGTTAGTTAGTTTATTTATTCACTTCCATAACTGTAGAGGCCCCTCCACCTGGAGGTCTCTCTCTTTGACTCTCTGCTCTTCAGTCCCTTTAGCACATCTGAGATTTCATAACATTCCTTGTGGGACTTCCCATCTGGAATTCCAAAGGACCTGTGCTATAGTACTTCTCAATGGTTAAGTTCTTACAGATAGTTACTAAAAATAAGAGCCTGTATGCTTCCCTCAATGAAAATAGCAGCTGGCTTCCTGATCACCCTTTGATGGCTGCTGTTAATTATCAGCTTGACACCATCTAGAGCCACCCGGAAGGCTTCTCAATGAGGAACTGCCTAGATATGGCTGGCCTGTGGGAAGCCCTTGAGGGGCTTTCTTAATAGGTTCAACTGTGGGAAGACACACCTTGAATGAAAGCACTCTGCTCTCCTGTGGGTATAACTAGCTTCTTTAAGCGGCTGCCTTGACTTCTCCAAATGTCAAGGGACCTGGAATACTGAGCTATGGAATGAGCCCTCTCTCTTAAGGTGGGTCTTGTCAGGGTGTTTTATGACAGCAATATGAAAGACATCAGGGCACACGCCAGTGCGATACCCATGAGCCTCTACGACTGCCTGGTTCCAACAGACTTCCCTGTCCCCTCTGTGGAGCCTCCCTTTAAATGTGAAGGCAATAGGCACTCAGGAAAGACAGAGGTCAGAGCTCTGTGCTATTAGCAAGCAACTTGAAGAAAACAGAGATAAATCAGAGATTGAAGAAACTGTGTGTGTATGGTATGTATGTCTGTATATGGTGTGTCTGTGTGTGTCTGTATATGGTGTGTGTATATATGTGGGGTGTGATGTATGTGGGGTGTGTATGTGTGTATATGTATGGTATGTGTCTATGTGTGTGTACAGTTTTATATACATACACAAATATAGTACATCTAAAAATGTTAATAGAGGGCTGATGTTCTGGCACATGTCTTTAATCCCAGCATTCTGAAGTCTCTGAGTTTGAACTAGCTTGGTCTGGTCTACATACTGAGTTCCAAGGCAGCCAGAGCTATGTACTAAGACCCTGCCTCAAAAAACCAAACCAAAACAAAACAAAAAGTCAACAGCAGCTTGAGAGGGGGCTCAGCAGTTCAGAGCCCTCATTGATCTTGCGAAAGACCTGGGTTCCTTCCCAGTCTAACATGGCAGCTCACAACTGTGGGCCACTAGTTCCAGTGGATCCAACATCCTCTCTGGCCTCCATGGGCACCAGGCATGCAGGTGGTACACAGACAAACATGCAGACAAAACACACATACTAGGTAAAAATTTGTACAAAACGGAACTTAGCAGAACTAAAAAAACTTTTAAATGCTGACAGATTTTACACTAGTAGAGGAGCACAGTATGCCATAAAAATTGGGCATTAGAAGCTCTTGAAAATTAAAATATGGTCAGTAAGATTAAGGCAAATCTAGTTATCTTAAATCAGTTCCTCCTCCAGGAAAGAACCCTCTAATTTCCTGCCACCTCCGGAGACCAGCTATTAACACCTGGAGCTGAGCAGGGCTGGGGGCTGGGAGAGCCTTCACCTGGGCTGTGAACTTCCACCTATTTCCCTCCCTCCCTTTATCTTCTTCCTCCTTCTCAAACCTTGCTTAGTCAGATATTGGGCCTCCTGGGCCAGTCTCTAAATTATATATACACAAACACAATGATCATATATTTAAATACATAAATAACATTTAAACATGAATAATATATAACTCTGTGTAACACATGTGTGAACATAAATGTGTAATTTATATAATTTGCATGTGTATGCATATAACATAATAACAATATATAACATACATATATAAAAACCACATTTCCATTAGAATGACTCTATCTTTTTCTGATACTTTCTGGACATTTTTCCTCAAATTTATCTAAGTCTTTGCAGAAATTTGGAGACTTGGTGATATTGGCTTAGTGTGTATGTGTATGTGTGTGTGTGTGTGTGTGTGTGTGTGCGAATGTGTGAATGTGTGTGTTTGAGTGTGTGTGTATGAGTGTGTAACTGAAGCCAGGCCTTTGTGGTTCAGTATGCTCCTTAAGTACTATACCACCAAGCCGTGTCCCAAGCTTGCTTTCTTTCTTTCCTTTCTTTCTTTCTTCTTTCTTCTTTTTTTTTTGGTTTGATTTTTTTCAAGGCAGGGTTTCTTTGTGTGACAGACCTCTGGCTGTCCTTGAAATCACTTTATAGATCTCACTAAGTTGCCCAGGCAGGTCTTTTGTTTGTTTGTTTTTTTAAGACAGGGTTTCTCAAAGAACCTGCTCAAAATGCCCTGGCTATCCTGGAACTCACTCTATAGACCAGGCTGGCCTTGAACTCAGAAATCTGCCTGCCTCTGCCTCCCAAGTGCTGGGAGCGCCACCACTGCCCAGCCAGACAGGTCTTAAAATTACATTTCAAACCCAGGACCAGTGGCTGAGGTGCCTATTTAGCAGATCAAAGCCGACCTGGCCTCCAGGTTCTCCCAGCATCCCTCAGTCTCTACTCCTTACCACGGACACCACCCTCTTCCCGGAACTCTCCAGGCCAGGGCCGGGCTGCCCTTCCCCAGAGGCCCCTCCCTACACAATCCAGTCATTTTGGTTACCCACCTCCTTCTGTACCTTTGGCTTCCTGACTGCTGTACTCAGTTCCCTTTTGTCCCTTCCCCTCCCCGCTCTCCTCTCGTGGTTTAGGGTCATGTCCATTCTGGACCTTCCAGATATGTCTGCCTCTGGCTATGTTCTCCTGCAGATCTAGAACAAACGTTCCCCTCCCCCACACCTAGGAGCCGCCACTGTCTTTCCTTTCCTTTTTATTTCTGTCTCATTCACGGAATTCCTGCCTCAGCCTTCCACCTTCACCCCCCACAGGCGGGCTTCATTCCCATTAGGATGAGAGGGATTCTCAGAGAGGGGCTGCTGACGGCTGTCGTCAGTAGAGCGGACAGTGGCCAACAGGACCGCTCTGTCACTCTGCGTTTTAAACAGACTTTGTAATACTTCTAGTCTCTAGAATAGACCAGGTAGGTTTTCTTGAGGGAAACTCCCCTGACTTGTTGGTCTACACACCTGTTTGGATTTCCTTTTTTTTTTTTTTTTTCAAGACAGGGTTTCTCTGTGTAGCCCTAACTGTCTCTGTAGACCGGACTGGCCTCAAACTGAGAGACCCGCCTGCCTCTGCCTCCCAGGTGCTGGGACTAAAGGCGTGGATTTACTCGTAAGAAGGGGGCAGTGGTATGGTTTGTCTTTGTTCTTTACCAGAAAGCCAACAGCTAAGCATAAATCTTGTGAGGTTTAGTCACCTATTAATAACCTTCCAAGTACCGGGCACTTGGGTCTTGACCCAGGGTTTGACCCAGGGTTTGAGTTGTGACAAAGGTCCCCACCTTCTGATCAGCGGTCAACATCTGTGGTTCACACCTGATTCTCCAGGCTGCTGATTTTTATTTTTTTAAGATTTGTTTATTGTATGTAAATACACTGTAGCTGTCTTCAGACACACCAGAAGAGGGCATCAGATCTCACTGTGGATGGTTGTGAGCCACCATGTGGTTGTTGGGATTTGAACTCAGGACCTTCAGAAGAGCAGTCAGTGCTTTTAATCACTGAGCCATCTTTCCAGCCCCCCAAGCTGCTGATTTTAAAGGATGATTCCATCCCCACTGACCTCCAATCCTGGCCATTTCCAACCAGCTACCCTCTTCACAGATGTCTAAGGTTCTCTGTCTGTCTGCCTGCCTTTCTTTCTGTCTCTGTCTCTGTCTCTGTCTCTCTCTGTGTATTCACATCTCCATCGTTGGGGTAAGAACAAACTCGTCCATCACAGTGATAAAAAGACAACATTGCAGTAGTTTATTGTGAGGGTTTTAATTGGTTCCTCTTTGATTCTGGATTCAAGTAAACTTTCAGGAGAAGAACAAAGGCTTTAGTGAGCCTCACAGAGGAGCAAGGCTGAGGGACGGCAGGAGAAGAACAAGGGTGGGTCTCTGTCTGTCACAGCCCTGTCCTCCTATTTCCTCATTCTCAGTCTCACTCTGTCCTGGGACACTCTGTATAGCTAAGGCCATCATCAAACTCACACCAATGCTCCTGCCTCAGCCTTCCAAGCAATGGGATTATAGCTCTTAAAGTGCTCACACCAAAGCTCTTTTCCAGGTGTTGTTGATTTGACAAACAAACAAAAGAGGGAGAAGGTGAAGAGGGAAGAAAAGGAAGGAGGGAAGTGGACTAGTTGTTTTCAAAAGTACTTTCTCTGAATATCTGGGACCAGGAGATGCAAAAGTAGAGAAACGATAGCCGAAGCCAAGTTAATTCAGGTTACCTGTTTACATAAGGCCCATAGCCTGGGGAACTTCATTATTAGACCAGTTGAAACTGGTCTGTTGGGAAAATCTGGCTATTATCTCCTCTCTCCAGGTTTCTAGGAAGATCAGATAGGAACTTTAGCTTGCTGAAACATAAAAGTGGATGGCCCCACTTTCATTTTAAGTCTGGTCTGCTGAGGTGCGGAACAGAAAAAAGACTTATTATAATGTTCACCTAATAACGCACCTGTGACCCCAACAATTAGGATGAAGGTAGAAAGATCATAATGACCACATAATAGTCATCCTGAGTTACATAGTGAGTTTTCTAGCCAGGGCTAGAGAAATCCTGATTTTAAAAAAGAGAGAGGGAGCCAGGCAGTGGTGGCGCATGCCTTTAATCCCGGCACTTGGGAGGCAGAGGCAGGTGGATTTCTGATCTGCGTTCGAGGCCAGCCTGGTCTACAAAGTGAGTACCAGGACAGCCAGGGCTATACAGAGAAACCCTGTCTCGAAAAACCAAAGAGAGAGAGAGAGAGAGAGAGAGAGAGAGAGAGAGAGAGAGAGAGAGAGAGAGAGAGAGAGAGAGAGAGAGAGAGAGAGAGAGAGAGAGAGAGAGAGAGAGAGAGGTGAGTTAGAGAGATGGCTCAGTGGTTAAGAATACTGGCTGCTCTTCCAGAGGACCCAGGTTCAATTCCCAGCACCCACATGGCAGCTCTCAACTGTCTGTAACTCTAGTTCCAGGGGATCTGACACACTCCCGCCCCAACATACATGCAGTCAAAACACCAATGTAATAAAGTAAAAATAAATAAATCTTTCAAACAGAGAGAGGGACTGGAAAGAAGACACAGCTGTCAAAAGAGCTTCCTGCTCTTCTAGAAGACTAGAGGTCAGTTGTTGGTTTACAACTGCCTGTAATTAACTCCAGCTCCAGGAAGATCCAACACCTCTGGCCCACATAACCATGCACAGACATACACATATATATATGAAAACAATGAAACAATGAAAATAAATCATTAGTGTGTGTGTGTGTGTGTGTGTGTGTGTGTGTGTTGGAAGATTGACTGAGGAAGACACAGTGTCAACATCTAGAGTTTTAACACACACACACACACACACACACACACACACACACACAAGGCTGGCTATAGTAGTGAATGCCTTAAATCCCCCAGCGCTGGGGAGACAGACAGATCTCAGTGTTTCGTACTGGACCCTGGGACAATGAACTGAGGGGCATATTTTACATAGCAAAGCAAGGTTCTCCCAGAATCCCTCAGCTATCTGACATACCCTATCCCCAACCCTGAATGTTCCAGCCCAAAGGGCTGCCCTTCCCCATATATAATCTAGACATTTTGGTCGCTTTGCACTTCTCTCTCTGTCTCTGTCTCTCTCTCCCCTGCTTCTCTCTCTGTAGCCCTTTCTTTCTTCCTCTCCCCTCTCCCCACCTCCCTTTCCCATGACTCCCCTGCCCTCCTTCCTTGGGGCCAGTGAACTCCCCCAAGAGCAGCTCCCCAATTAACCTTCATTTAATATAATCTAATCTGGTTTGAATCGGCTTACTTCATTGGTAGAGAAGTAACATCATTCTGTGAGTTCCAGGACAGCTTGGTCTACATAGTGAGTTCCAGGCCATCCAGGACTTTGAGACCCTGTCACAAAATAGTAAAATAAATAAATAAAACATTTGCAAAGGGGAGTGTGGAAGCACAGACATGTTCCCAGCCCTGAGGAGGTAGAGTTAGGAAGATCAGAAGTTCAAAGTCCACTTAGGAATTCAAAACCATCTGAGAATTCAGTTTTTTCTCTTGAGTTCCCAAAAATTCAAGAGAAAAAAAAAACATCAAAAATGTCAAAATTAAGATAAGAAAAATGTATCATGGCAAACTTAACAATTGATAAAGATTTTTTTAAAAGAATTATTTATTTTATGTATGTGAGTACACAGTCGCTGTCTTCAGACACACCAGAAGAGGGCATCAGATCCCATTACAGATGGTTGTGAGCCACCATGTGGTTGCTGGGATTTGAACTCAGGACCTCTGGAAGAGCAGTCGGTGCTCTTACCCGCTGAGCCGTCTCTCCAGTCCTTAATAAAGTTTTTAATAGTTTTACCGAGATACAATCCATGTGCTGAGAGTTTGCTCTCCTATATTATATAAATCACCATTAGTATAATCAACACCACTCCTAAATTCCAGAATGTTTTATTACTTTCCACCTAAATAAGCCCTCCCCCCAGCCCTTATACTCCCTGTTCCCCTGGCCCCTGGTACCTCTGACCTACCTTTTTTTTTTTTTTCTTTTTTTCTTTTTGGTTTTTTCGAGGCACGGTTTCTCTGTGTAGCCCTGGCTGTCCTGGAACTCACTTTGTAGACCAGGCAGGCCTCGAACTCAGAAATCTGCCTGCCTCTGCCTCCTGAGTGCTGGGATTAAAGGCATGCGCCACCACACCGGCTTTGACCTATCTTTTTCTGGTTTACCCCTGACCTACCATCTGCTTCTACAGGCATGCTTCTTTTGGCTGTTTATATTAATAAATCATAATACATGTCCATTTATGTAGTTTAACTCAGCATGATAGATTCCAGCCTCCCTTAAACTGCAGGTCGGTGCTTCACACCTTGTTGTAGCTGAGTAACATTCCATCCAATGGTCACACAGATTCCTGTAGGGTTGGTTCTCTCTTACAGCCATGATAGCTAATGTTTCTGTGAGCACTTGTGCACAAATTTGAGGTAGACACAATTTCGTTTTCTTGAGTATACTTTGGAATGAAATTTCTGGTTCATATAGTAAGCCTGTGCTTACAGTTTGGAGAGGCAGCCCAACTGTTTTACAAACAGCTCTCCATTTGACAGTTCCACTGGCTAAACACAAGGGTATGGGGGTTGGCACAGGGGTGACTCACACCAGTAGCCAAAGTGTCTTGGGAAACTAGGGCCAGCCTGAGTGAGGTGGGAAGACCCCGTCTCAAGATACATCCAATAAAAGGCCTGAGGTTACAGCTCATGGTAAGGAGAGTGCAGCGCCAGGTGCTGCAGCTTCTGAGTTTGTCCTCCTAAGTAAAAGGGCGAGAGACTGGACAGCATTGAAGGCTTGGGGTTTTGACTGCTGGGAGCGGGTTTTATGAGCTAAGGCCTCCTGCAACCTGGCCAGCCTCAGACTCTCTCTGTAGCTTAAGATGACCCTGAATTTCTGAGCCTCCAGTCTCCGCTCCCTAGTGCTAGGATTTTGAGCTTGGTCTGCCAAGCTGCTTTAGTTACTGTCTTTCCTTTCTCTGTTTTGATTTTGGTTCACATCTAATGATTACGTGCTAATGGGCTACATAACATTTTCATTCACATAGATAATGTGGTTTTGTCATATTCATTTCTCATCGCCCTCTCACTCCCTGATTAAGGATTCTAGGGTCCCTTTTTTCTTTTTTTATAACAAGCTCCTGGGCAAGAGATTACTTATAAGAGCATGGGCTTCCTGCTAGCAGTTCATCACTGAAGAAAATGTTCTTGCCCCAGAGAACTTAATATTAACTGTTCCTTGTCGATACTCAAGGACTTCTGGGACTTCATGAGTCCTCACCTCTTGATGTGTTCTTCTTTTTCTTTTTTCCTTTAAAAACTTATTTTGGAGACAGACTCTGCTAAGATTTATTTGTTTATTTTATGTATATGAGTACACCTTATATACAGAAGGGCGTGGTGGCGCACGCCTTTGATCCCAGCACTCGGGAGGCAGAGGCAGG
>NC_034595.1:1050618-1056411 GCF_900095145.1 Mus pahari
GGAACTCACTTTGTAGACCAGGCTGACCTCGAACTCAGAAATCCACCTGCCTCTGCCTCCCGAGTGCTGGGATTAAAGGCATGCGCCACCACGCCCGGCAAATACAAGCATTTTTAATTTTGATAAAATATATTTACATGTTTTTGATTTATATGTTTTTGTATTTGATGTTTAAGAAGGTCTTGTCTAATCCAAGGTCACAAAGATTCATTCCTATATTCCCTGAGCGTTATGTTTTAACTCATATTGAGGCCTGTGAGCCACACTATGCATCCTAGCCTGACCTTGAACTCCTTATGTAGACAAAAAAAAAAAAAAAAGCATTGAAGGTGCATGATGGAAAAGCTGTTGCCTCCTAGCCAAGGAATGAAGTCTACCTCCTACCTCTCAGTGGAGTCCTGCCAGCATCTCTCCCTTTAAAAGCTCATCCATTTCAGCTGCTCAGTCACCAGGCCAAGAGACCACCCCTTGGGTAGGTAAATTAGTTCATCAAAAGCTATGCTAAAGAGATGTGAGGGGGGGTTAGTTATTTCTGTAATTAATGGTTTTGATTTTTAGGTTTTTGGGGTTGTTTTGTTTTGTTGGTTTTTTATGAGACAGGGTTTCTCTGTGTACCCCGGCTGTCCTAAGACTCACTCTCACTCTTCTGGGAAATACTTTTTCTAGAATTCCTGCTCCTTGCACAGCCTCCATAGAGCCAACTGGAGCGTCTAGATTGGCCTGCTAGGCTCTAAACCATCTGACCGTTTCTCTTCTGTCCTTCTCTTTCAGGAACTGACCGCTCCTAATTTATCATTTTATACGTGGGGACGGTTTGCCTACCTATATGTCTGTGCACAGCATACGTGCCTGTTGCGCTCCACACCAGAGAGTGTGTCTCGTCTGAACTGGAGTTGCAGATTGATATTTGCTGCCGCCTGAGCACTGGGAATTCAAACTTGGAATCTCTTGGAAGAGCAGCCAGTGCTCTTAACCTCTGAGTCATCGCTCCAGTCCCTCTCTACCTCTTTCCTCAAGCCCCTCTTCCTGCTTCGTGTCTGATCTCCATTTAACTCAAAGGACATGGCTTTCCCCCATACTTTTCTTCATTCTTCTCCATGCAACTACCAAAATTTACAACTTTTCTGCCCTCGGATTTTTCTATTAAACTCTAATAGAGTTGGCCTCAAGCTGCCATTTGAGTCTGTTCCTAAATAACTTTATTAGTGAGCCTAAGTTCCCCCAGAAGGAATCCCGATTTCCCCAGTAACGTGCAGCAACAGAAGCAGTAACACTTTTCCCTCCCGGGTGACAGCATCACAGACATGCATCACCACCATGGTTAGCAGTGTGTGGTTTGCAGAGCTAACCCAGGGCTTTGCGAATGCTTGGCAGGCACTATAGCAACAGGGCTTCAGTCAGCCCTCCATTTATTTGCTTGTTTGTTTTTGCAGCTCGGGACGGGACCCAAGGTCTTATGACAGACAAGTGCTTTACCACTAAGCTATCTCTCTCTCTCTCTCTCTCTCTCTCTCTCTCTCTCTCTCTCTCTCTCTCTCTCTCTCTCTCCCCACTACCCCCACCCTGTCTCTCTCTCCTCCACCCCCTACCCCCTCTCTCCCAAGACAGGGTTTCTCTGTGTAGCCCTGGCTATCCCAGAACTCACTCTGCATCTGCCACTTTGTGTTTATTTGAGACTGGGTTTCACTGTCTAGCCATGGCTAGCCTAGAACTTACGGGCTATGTAGTCCAGGCTAGCCTGGAACTTAGGTTCGAAGCTGTCTCTGCCCCCAGAGTGGTAGGATTAAGGGTTGGTGCCACCACATTCATGGAGAGTGCTGTCTCGGAGGACATGTCTTTCCTTTCCTTCTTCTCATCCAGGAATCTCTTTCAAGAAGCAAACTGTACAAAAGCATTATGTCTGAGGGCAAATTAGAAGGAACACAGATGCTTATCATTAATAGACTGGATGAGGGTCTGGCAAGAGGGCCTGGCAAGATGGCTCAGCGGGTAAGAGCACTGACTGCTCTTCAGGAGGTCCTGAGTTCAAATCCCACAACCACATGGTGGCTTATAACCACCTGTAATGAGATCTGATGCCCTCTTCTGGTGCATCTGAAGTCAGCTACAGTATACTTATGTATAATAATAAATAAATCTTTGGACCGGAGGGAGCAGAGTTGACTGGAGTGAGCAGAGATCCTAAAATTCAATTCCCAACAACCACATGAAGGCTCACAACCATCTGTACAGCTACAGTGTACTCACATACATAAAATAGATAAATAAATCTTTTTTTAAGAGAGAGAGAGAGAGAGAGAGAGAGAGAGAGAGAGAGAGAGAGAGAGAGGATGAAAGACCATAGAAAAGATGCAGCCAGGCGGTGGCGGCACATGCCTTTACTCCCAGCAATCGGGAGGCAGAGAGAGGCAGGCTGTATTGTACTGTATCTGTTTCTTATGCTTATGTTAGGAAAGATTCAGTGTGCATGTGGCGCACACATACATACATGCAGGCACAAAGTCATATGCATAAAATAATACCAAATTTAAAACAGCTTTTTTTAAACCTATTTTTATTTTATGTGTATGAGTACACTGTTGCTGTCCTCGGGCACACCAGAAGAGGGCATCAGATCCAATAACAGATGGTCATGAACCACCATGTGGTTGCTGGGAATTGAACTAAGGACCTCTGGAAGAGCAGTCAGTGCTTTTAACCTCCGAGTCATCTCTCCAGCCCCTAAAACAACTTTTAAAACAAATTTTCATTCATGTGGGAGGATATCCTTAAGGGATAAATATTGTAAAAAAAAATTTCCAATGTCATATTCAAAAGAAATGTCCAGGACTGTCAAGATGGCAAAAGGTGCCTGCTGCTAAGCCTGACAGCCTGGGTTTGATCCCCAGGACCTACATGGTGAAGAGACAGAACCAATGCCCATAAATAGTGTTCAGACAGCCTCATGGGCAGTATGGCACACATATGCCCACACAATAATAAAAGAAAGTAATAAAAATTTTGATACTTAAAAACATCAAAGCCCACTTTGGAAAAAAAGAACCTCAATGATATAATACACATAGCATGTCCTAAAGACTGTGCTATTGTCTGGCAATGGTGACGCACACCTTTAATCCCAGCACTCGGTAGGCAGAGGCAGACGGATTTCTGAGTTCGAGGCCAGCCTGGTCTACAGAGTGAGTTCCAGGACAACCAGGGCTACACAGAGAAACCCTGTCTACAAAAACCAAAAACCAAAAACCAAAAACCAAAAACCAAAAACCAAAAACCAAAAACCAAAAACCAAAAAAAAAAAAAAAGACTGTGCCATTTTTCTTCATTTATTTCTGAAGTAAGGGGGTTTCCTATGGTTGTTATAAGTAAGTATCTAAGATGGTAGTCCATGTCCCTTCCTGAAAAGCTAAGGCAGTGGTCTTGATAGTTGACACTTTAGACAGAGTCATAGACAGAGGAAAGATACCAAAACATGAACAGTGCTTGATCTACAAACAGACATTTGTGGGGATTTAAAAAAAATTTAAGATTTATTTTATTTTATATATGTGAATACTGTACTCACATACTGTAGCTGTCTTCAGACACACCAGAAGAGGGCATAAGATCCTGTTACAGATGGTTGTGAGCCACCATGTGGTTTCTGAGAATTGAACTCAGGACCTCTGGAAGAGCAGTCAGTGGTCTTAACCACTGAGCCATTTCTCCAAACATTTGTTTTTAACAGAATATTTTTAAGGCTTATTCTAGTTTTATGATCATCGGTGTCTTGCCTACACTTATCTCTATGAGAAGGTGCTCAATCCTCTGGAACTGGAATTACAGACAGTTGTGAGCTGCCAGGTGGGTACTGGGGATTGAACCCTGCACTCTGTAAGAGCAGCCAGTGCTATTAACCACTGAGCCATCTCTCCAGTCCCCAGAACATTTTTATTTTTAATTAATTAATCAATTAATTGTACTCAGGACTCACACATGTTAACTCACTGTTCTACCACTAAGCTACATTTTTAAGACTATATATATGTATTTGTTTCAAGATAGGGTTTCTCTCTGTAGCCCTGGCTGTCCTGGAACTCACTCTGTAGACCAGGATGGTGTCCAACTCAGAGATCCGCTTGCCTCTCCCTACTAAGTGCTGGGATTAAAGGCATGTACCACCACTGCCCGGCTCTAAGACTATTTTTAAAAATTAATCAATCCATTATTTTCAAATGAGGTAGCATTCTGTAGTCCACACTGGCTTGGAATCCACTAAGTAACTCATACTGGCCTTGAACTCGCGATCCTCCTGCCTCTGCAGCTTAAGTAGCTGTAATTACAGGCCTAATTCACCAGGCCAGGCTGACCTTTTCACTTTCTTCTGTTTATTTTCCAATTTTGCCACAGTACATGTACAGATAATTATGACACGAAGCTAGGAGCCCGCTGTCTTGGTTCAGAGAATGAGAGTGCCAGGTTATCTGGGATTTGACCTTTATGATCACAGAGACCAGTGCTTTAAGGAGCCAGGAAAAGCGCCTCAGAGCTGTCAGTGTCCTGAGGGAGGGAGAACTAACTGTATATCCACTGCAGAGGCTCCTGGCTGGGCTGGAGCAGGTACAGAGAGCTGGGGACCCGATGGTGGCTTCAGTCGGCAGGAGCTGGATTCTGATCATCCCTCGGCCCTCCTGACAAGGCAATCCCTGCGTGCTAGGAGAGGCTCCGGATGGTATGGTGCGGGCTGCTGCTGGCAGGAAGGGCACTCAGCTCGATTCCAGTCTAGCTCAGAGGCACATTCCAAGTCACTCAAGAGAGACCAGGGACAGAAACGGACAATGAGTCTGACCTCTTGGCGATCCAAAACCTCGTTCCGAGGTGAGCCCTCTGCCAAAGGGGTGAGGTGAGTGCATGCGGCAGCAGCCACTCAGTGTGGTCCCAGTAGAGGTGAGAGCCCAGGGAGGCCAGAGTGCTCTGGAACCTGGAGGCTGGAGGGGGATCTTGGGCTTGCTTTGTGGCTGAGGTTCAGGCTAGAGAGCAGCTGCACCTGGGTGGGGGAAGCCTGAGGTGAGAGAAGCAAGGGGACCCCAGGAGGCTGGGGCAGGATGTCATAGCTCAAAGCCAAACTGGGCCACAGAGTGAAACCCTATCTCAAAAACCAAAAACAGGTCTGGTGAGATGGATGGCTCAGTCTGTGATGGTGATGCCACCAAGTCTGAAAATCTAAGTAGAGTGGACTCTACTGTGGCAGGAACATGGCCACCCATACATACAAAAACAAAGTGATAGTGTGAAATATTGTATGTACAAAATAAATTTTTTTTACAGGTAACCTGAGACTCAGAGAGGTTTGTTTGTCCAAAGGCATACAGTGGTGATGGGATGAGCTTTCCACCTTGCTGGAATCCTCCCTTCCCTGTAGCCCTGATTCCTAGGAACGGCAGGAAGGGAGAACAGGGTGGGTTTTTGTTTGCTTGTTGCATTTTAGGGATAGGGTTTCTCTGTGTAGCCCTGGTTATTCTTGAACTCTCTATGTAGACAGGACTGTCCTTGAACGCACAGAGACCCTCCTGCTTCTGCCTCTGGAGAGCAAGGGTTAAAGGCGGGTGCCACCACCACATCCAGCTCTATTGGTTTGGGTGGACAGTTTTACTAAAATTGCCCAGGCTGTAACACTTGGTACATACACTTGGTATTCTCCTGCCTCTGCTTCTTAAGTGCTCAGGGTATAAGCACAGGCCTCTTTACTCATAACTGATTAACTGATGATCCTCTCCTCTCCTCTCCTCTCCTCTCCTCTCCTCTCCTCTCCTCTCC
>NC_034595.1:1056429-1082482 GCF_900095145.1 Mus pahari
CTCCTCTCCTCTCCTCTCCTCTCCTCTCCTCCCCTCCCCTCCCCTCCCCTCTCCCCTTCCCCCTCTCTCTCTGTGTATGTGTGTTTCAAGACAGGATTTCTCTGTGCAGTTCCAGCTGTTCTGAAACTTGCTCTGTAGACCAGGCTGGCCTGGAACTCACAGAGATTGCCTCTGCCTCTCAAGCGCTGGGATTAAAGTCAGATGCTACCACTGCCTGGCCTGGCCTATTTTTGTTTTGTAATTTTTGCTTTTACTCCTTATACATATAGACATATACAATAAAATATAAATACATTATTATTTATTTAGGCAGTGTTTCACTGTGTAGTCCTGGCTAGTCTGGAACATGCTATGTAGAGTAGGCTGGTCTTAAACTCACAGAGTTCTACCTGCCTGCCTCTGCCTCCGGAGTGCTGGACTTTAAAATTGTGCACCACCAGTTTCTTCAGTTTTGGAGACAGAGTCTCACTATGTAAACCTGTATGGCCTTGAAATGGCTTGGTCTGTAACCTGCCCCTGGAATTAGAGAGATGTGCTATTATGCATGCTTTATGTAAGTTTTAAAGGGGGAACGGAGATGACACGATTTTTCAGAAATAGGTGTCATGGATCAAAGCAATAATAACCACAGTGAACCCTCAACAACAGAGAAATCTGGCCTCTAACAGCTGCCAGCAAACCCACTTGGCTTCACCACCAATTTCCCAAGCCCCACAAAAATCAAAAGATAGTTCTATCCCGGGACCTGTAGCTGGGATGGAGGAGCAATGTGTGCAATGTGTGCACTACAAGGACAGCACTTACTCACTAGACTTGACTCTTCAGAAAGGGACCTGCTTCCCTCCTCAAGGGTCCTAGAGAGGGATGAGGCTGTGCTCTGAACTTGGGCCACCCTCCCTCTTCTGTTTTACCTTTCGGTAAATAATAGGACCCCTCTCTTTCTCTTTCTGTCTCTGTCTGTCCGTCCGTCTGTCCATCTGTCTGTCTGTCTGTCTCTCTCTCTCTCTCACACACACACACACAGAGAGACAGACAGACAGAGAGAGACAGAGAGACAGAGAGGTGGGAGAGGGTTCGAGACAGGCTTTCTCTTGTGTAGCCCTGGCTGTCCTAAAATTTGCTCTTAGACCAGGCTGGCTTCAGACTAGTTCTTAACACCTGTTTGTGTTCCCTTTTCTCAGCAGCCTTAGCTGCCTAGTTCTTAGTACATCTGACTTCAATTGCAACATGCACATTTGCACACTGCAAAGGACCTGCTATGCTCTGAAGTTGGCCCCCAAGCTCCTCCTCACATAAGTACCTGGAAATGTGTAGCTGTTATTCACACACACACACACACACACACACCCCACCCCCCTCCTTTTTCCAGTGAGATTTTGGGGATTAAACCCAGGCCACGTACATGCTAGGCTCTACCACCAACCTCTTTTCTTTTTCCTTTCTTTTTTGTTTTTTCAAGACAAGATTCCTCTGTATAGCCCTGGCTGTCCTGGAACTCACTCTGTAGACCAGGCTGGCCTTGAACTCAGAAATCTGCCTGCCTCTGCCCACCAAGTGCTGGGATTAAAGGCGTGTGTCACCATTGGGCTCAGGGGCTGAGAGCACCGACTGCTACTCCACAGGCCCTGAGTTCGATCCCCATGAATGACTTCTTGTTACCTCTAACGAGGTACATGGAGGTGAGATCTTCTCACAGTTATCCTTTGTCATCTACACTGTGTGGTAGAAATAAGGGGACACACTGGTGTGGTGACACATAAGCTCAGCGTGTGAGAGATAGAGGCAGGAAGATCTGGAATTTAGGATCATCCTAGGCTGCATAGTGAGTTTGAGGTCAGCCATGGCTACGTGAAACCCAAAATATGACAAAAAGAGGGGGATGGGAGGTTTGTTCTTACTGACTGTGCATGGGGGACATAGAGGTATTTGGTATTTAGTGAGTAATGACTTCTCTAACAACTTTTTTGCATGTTAGTGTGTGTGTGCTAGCATGTGAATCTGAATGCACGTGGGTGCAGCAGAACATGTATGTGGGGGTCAGAGAACAACCCGTGAGGAATCAGGTCGTGCCTTCTACCATTTTGGTCCTCTCGTCAGCCCTGGAGAGTAATGATTTTTTTTTTTTTTTTTTTAAATCCTGAATGGTGCTGTTTTCTCCCAGTGTTCGTAGAAAGAAGGTTTGGGTCATCTGCCAATCTGAAGTAAGGTCCAAAAAGTTACCAAGTCTCAGTATTGCTCTCCAACGTTTTAGAATTTGCTGGAATTCACATACATTCTGATGCACAGGTGGCTTTAAGACTAAAGTGCCCCAGCCTGAAAGTGTCAGCGTTACTATGCGTGGGCATTAGCATGGAGGAAGTGGGAGGAAGGAGACCCACTCAGACCAGAACGTCCTCATTGTCCCGAATGCATTTCCTTCCACCTATAGCTCAAACCACGAATACATGGACGACTGCAGGTTGGATAGGACTGCATACAGTCCCTCTTCCTCACACAGATCCATTAGTGACAGTGACATTAAGCACAGCAATATTTAACACCGGGCCCTGTGACAACAGCCCCTCCAGGCCCTTGGCCGTTGTAGGGCGATGAGACACACCCTGTGCTGCCTGTGTTATTTATGCCTCTGGCGGGAAGCCCCTGACAGAGCAGCATGTCACTGGGACACATGCTCTTTGTTCAGAGGTGCATGCCAGCACCGGCTGTGCAGGAAGGCACAGTGCCTCATCTGTAGCCGCTCTTCCTCTGACTCTCCGGCCTTCTTTGTTGTTGTTGCATGCTGTGGCTGTGCTTATTAATTACCTGTAGCTTACTTAATCTTATTAAACACACATTCATCCTGTAGACTGTTTACCATGGGAAGGAGGTAACAGTCTCAACATACCAGCGAGGATCAATCCCACCATCCTGGAGTTACCAGGCGACTCCTCTTTCGCACAGACCATACCTGCCACCAACAGCACATGACAACACCTGTGGGCTACCTGTTCTCATAGGGCCCTCAACTGTTTCCCATCCAGTGGGCCAAAGTAAGAGCCCCAATGGTGACTCACTCTCTAGACCAGGGTGGAGCAGCAACGTGGCAGATCTGAGTCAGTCCTATAACACTTAACTTTGTTGGGCTACTGGCGGTGATTAAGCCTTAATTCCTCATTTTTTTCAATTAAGATATCGCCAACTTCAGAGGGGTTGCCTGAAAGTTAAACGGGACATAACAGAGCAAGCTCTTAAAAGCCAATGCTCAGGGATTGATTATGGAAGCACCTCAGTAGATTTTTTAAAAATTTTTTTGCAAAAGCTTTTTGCATAGCTCAGTGAAGCCTATCAGGTAATAGTTAGAGATCTTTTGTGACAAGGAGCACACCACTCCCTTCCTTTCCCCACATTCTCCTGTCTTGGCCTTGCAGACTACCACAGAGTCATGAATGAATCTACACCTATAAGTATTCACCTTTCCCCATAACCTCCACATCTCCTTTCTCTTGAATTATTATTTCTGAATCTGATATATAATCCATTTAAAAGTTTGGGCCTCTAAGGCAAAATGGGATGATAGGGAGAGGCTCCTTCCATTAAAATCTTAGGGTAATACCGAGAATGGTGTTTTTCTCCAGTAAACTAATCTTTGGTGCCTCTGGTTAACATCATAAGTAGGCTCCTGATTTAACACAATGCTGTGTGCTTTAAATTCAGGGACTCTTAAAATTAGACTTTGACAAAGGCTGCCAGCCCAGGACTCAACTTAATGGTGACCAAGAATGTATACATCTTCCACGGGTGCCCCAAGAGATAAAAGTCAGAAGGTGGGGGACTGGGGCTTCATTAAAATTACTAATGGTTTCCTTTGCTAGTAGTTCACTTGTATAAAAACAGTGTTTATGTATAGTTGTTTTCTGTCTCCTAGGCTAGTTTGTAGTTTACATACTGATAAAGTTCTCAAGTATATTTAAAAAATTATTTTTAAAAACAAACAAGTGCTAAGGGGAAAGTTTGCTGAACAGGGGATGCTCGGATGCGGCATGGCTTGGGCAAGAGGCTGAAACTGCCCCTGCAGATATTGTAGTGCAGCTTCCTCGCAGGTACAACCCGGCAGGGCAGCGAGCACGGCCTCACGAGGGTCCTCGAGGGCACGTCTAACATCACTGGACCTAAAGGCAGTGAGGTCGGGCTGTGGGCCTCAAACTGGGGGGAAGAACAGGGTGAACCCCAAAGCCACTGCCCCGGAGGGCGCCCGAAGCTTCCTTCGGGCGAAATTGGGTCCGGGAGAGCCCGGAAGAAGGCGCGAGGCAGAGCCCGTCCGTAGCCCTCCAGGCGAGCGCGGGAGGGGGGTGGGGGCGGGGGTCCCGGCACCGGAAGGTCTTACATCAGCCAGCCCACGTGCGACCCGAGGGCCAGGAGGCGCGCGCGACCCGGGAGGCGGCGCCGCAGTCCGGGCTGAGCTTAAGGCGGGTCCCGCCCCGCCCTCCGTGCGCCTCCCCAGTCCGCGCTGCAGCCCGGGCTCCCGAGCCGAGCGGCGCCGCGCAGGGCCGAGTGGAGCCGAGCAGCCGCCGCGTCGCGTCGCCGGTTTAAGCGCAGTGCGGGGCCTTGGCCGGGGGCGGCGGTAGTGAGGCCAGAGCCGCGCTCCAGCCCCCTTTTCCCTCCATGGTTTCTCTCCGCTCCCGCGAGTAACTTGGCTCCGGGGGCTCCGCTCGCCCGCACGCCCGCACGCCGCCCGGGGACCACGCCGCCGCCTCCACCACCAGCCGCCTCCCTCCGACGGCCCTCGCCGCGCAGGCCGGGTCGCCTCTCCCCCCTCCGCCCCCGCCGCGGAAAGTTAAGTTTGGAGAGGGGGGACGAGGGGAACATGGACATGAAGAGGAGGATCCACCTGGAGCTGAGGAACCGGACCCCGGCAGCCGTAAGCAGAACCCCTCGGGCGCCCGCGCCCCCCGATGACTTGCAAGTAATGGTGGCCACCTGCGGGCCACCGGGCTCCGGCCGCGGCGCGGGGAAGGCGCTGCTCGCGGCTCGGACGGGGACAGGGAAGGCGGGCGGAAGGCGCGGAGGGGGGAGCGAGCGCGCGGGCATTAACTCTTTGGCGCCCGCGGGGCCCCCGCGGCCACGGGGAGGACGGCGGGTGGAAAAAGCAAACTTTGAGCCGCTCGCCCGCCCGGTCCTCTCCCGGAGGGAGCGCTCGCGCGTGTGGCCGGCGGCGAGGGCGGGCGCGGGGGTTGTGTAACGCTGGGAGCCATGTTTGCAGCCTCCCGGGATGCGCGGCCGGGCGGAGGCCGGGCCTGCCGAGGCGCCGCGCCGCCGCCAGGCCCGCCGCGGGGCCGGGCCGGGTTCCGCGCGCCCGGCGGCCGGCAGGGCCTCGCGGGCCGCGCCGCCGACGAGGGGGTTCGGGTCCCCGAGGGGGTCGCGGAGCCCCCCTCGGGCGCGGCCCGGCGCGGAACGGGGGAGGGGCGGGCCTGGCGGCGGAGGTGGCGCAACCGCCGCCCCTCCCGAGGCCAAGTTTGAAAAAAGGATGCGCTTCCCGCCATTTTTTCAAGCCAGAAAAAAAAAAAAATCCAACTTTGCCCCTCCTTTGCCCGGCTCGCCCTCGCCCTCGGCCTTGCCCACGCAGGCTCCCCGGGCCGGCCGGGCACCGTCCCCGCCGCGGTGGCTTCGCCCTCCCCCGCGCCGCCGCCCGGGGCCTCGCCCGAGAGGGAGGCCGGCCCCTCGGTGTGGGCGGCCGGCGGCTCCGCGCGCCGGCCGGGGCGCGCCACAGCGCCATGTTGGCGGGCGCCGTCTCCCTCCGCCGGGTGAGCCGGCCGCCCTCGCGCTGCCTGGCGGGCCCCGGGCCGCCCCCGCCCCCGCCTCGTCCCCGTCCCCTCGCGGGCGCCCTCCCCCTTCTTAAAAGGGCAACGGTGGCCGACGCGGGGCCGGGGCGGCCTGGGCCCCGCACGTGCTCCACGCGGCGGCCTCTGCGGCCGGCCGTGCGCAGGCCGCGGCGCGCGTGGGCTCGACCCCGGGCCCACGAGGTCGGGCGGGACGGGCGACCCCGCGGCCCGGGCCGGCGCCCGCAGGTGACTGTGGCTAACAAGTTGGGAACTTGTGGCGGTGGCCTGGCCGGCTGCGCTGGCGTGCCCGAGGCTTTGTGTTGGCAAAGGCCTGCCACAGGCCTTGAGGTCGGCCCCGCCGAAGTGTGGGGCGGTCCCTGAGGACTGATTGGGTGGTGTCCCTGTTCCCGGGGCCCTGAGCTTTTCACCGGCACGTGTCCCTTCCATCCCTCAGTCAGACATTTTGTGCCCACCACGTGCTGGGAAATTGAGTCGTTAGACCATCTTCTTCCTTGAACTTGAAACGACGAATTCATGCCTTGGGCTTTTCACTCCAGTCAGCCACAGAAATCAGTAGAGTATGAAGTAACTACATTTAGGTAAAATACTCATTTTCACCTTAAGCCCTCTTGACAAAGTCAGGCCAGAGCCGTGGAATTAGACGTGAATTAGGGACTACACTTTTAAAGCGCCCACAAGCAACAAGTGGTTGATGGAGAAATAAAGCACTGGACCCCCGTGGTCTCTGGAACCGCTGATTTATTGCATTTTCAGCTTACAGTATGTCAGGGCCCGACAAACCTGCAGAAACGAGTGTCCCCTGCCCTCCTGGGCCTCGGACTTGAGGGGAGGGCACGCTACCTCCTTTTTGTACCTTGGCAGGTTAGAGGGTCCTTGGGTAAGTGTCCTTTTGAGGTAGCCACCAAGATTATGAGGGTGTGGAAGGCAAGCTACTTAGAGGGAGCCAGGCCATTGGTAGATGCTTATTTAGAAAAAGCTTTGACCCAAAACTGGAGGATTTGAAGGGAAAATTGCTGCTGGTTTGTTTGTTTGAGACAGGGTCTTTCACCGTAGGACGTCTCTGCTGACTTTTAACTTGCTATCCCTCTGCTGGTACCATCACACCTGGAAATGGGGGGCGGGGGCTTGTTTTGCATGCAGTGTCTTAGGCAAATGAGAAGTTCCAACCAAGATGGTGCTTTTTAAATGAACTCAACCTTGAGCGTGCTGGGGCTCTGATCCAGTCCTCAGGAGGCAGAGGCAGGCAGGTCTCAACAGTATGAGGCCAGCCGGGTCCTGCAGTGCCTCCTTGCCTCAAAAGCAGAGAACCCTCGGCTCTTTGTATGCTGTAATATCCTAGACCACACTGCAGAAACCTTTGGTACTTAAAATTGATAGGTTGAGCCTTGGGACTTGTGGGGGTGCTGGAAAGCTGTCTCCAGTTAAATGTACTGTTAAAGTTGACTGAGATACAAGTCAGATACAAGAGAGTGGAGGATTGATATTTAAATACACATTGGTGCCTAACAAAACTAAGTGGGTTGTTTGCGCTATGGTGTTCTTCTAAGTCTTGGGCACATCCTGGTAACATTTCTATACCGGCTGGTGGTTTTCTCCTAAGTTCACAGGCCCAAGATAAGCTCAGGTTCATATGCTGCCCCTGTTACTGATGAACACTGGCGTGCTCTTTTCCTTAGGGGAGGCTTTGAAATACTTAATTCAAAGTTTTTCAAAGTCCAGACCAGCTCTTGCAGCAGTGGGTTTTCACAGTGGGGGAAATGGCAGAAAAATGACATCGCACCAGAAAAGCAAAAGTAAATGCCATTTGGAAGATTTTATGGGCAAGAATAGAGTTTCGGGGGTGCTAGAGATTAAACCAAGGGCATATGTTCTATCAATATACCTTCCAATCTTAACCTTTAGTAACTTTTTATTTGTGAAAAATACCATACGCTGGATGGGGATGTCTCCGTGGTAGATCTGACTCGGTATTACATGAAGTCATTGGTTCATTCCCCAGATTGCCACCCTCCAAAATAGGAATGAAGTGTGTATACTAAGAGTTTTCAGGGGTTGCGGATTAGCTCAGTGATGGATCACTGGCCTTGTAAGCTTGAGGCCCTGGGTTCAGTCCTTGGCTCCAGGGGCACCTGGAGGGCTCACTGAGAATAAATTGAACATGCTATGTATGCTACAAAAATTGCTGGCACACAGTAGCAAGATGTAACCTCAGGCATCTGCTGTGAGGGTCTCAGCTACCCATTGCACACAGACTGCTGCTGCCTGTTCCCTTTATATCCTGCACCACTGACAGCTCGCCTTCAAGCCAGCGGCTGCCGGTTTCCTTCAGTTAGGAAACCAAGTAGTTTCTTATTGGAGTGTGTTGTTTTGTTTAATTCTGCCCCTCCCCACCCTCCTGTGAAACCTTTATATGCTGTGTACTTACACTGCGCATTAGTCTGTCTTTCCATCCAGTTCACTGGGGGAAATAGACCTCCTTAGCTGTCTTTTTTTTTTTTTCTCCTGTTGTGGCCCCCACTCCAACTTTTGACATCTGTTGTTTAGTGTGATATAATTCTGAGCTCGATGGAATATTCTAATTGGTTGCATAGCAACTAATTGGGGTTTTCTTTTGTACAATAGTACATCTTTAGAGAAAAGTAGATGGAGACAAGCAAAAAAGCTTGATGAAGATACGCAGCATAAACTTAACCTTATGTCTGTGCATTTTGGTTTTGTTAGTCTATAAAATTCTTTTTTTTTTTTAAAGATTTATTTATTTATTATATGTAAATACACTGTAGCTGTCTTCAGACACTCCAGAAGAAGGAGTCAGATCTTGTTACGGATGGTTATGAGCCACCATGTGGTTGCTGGGATTTGAACTCCGGACCTTTGGAAGAACAGTTGGATGCTCTTACCCACTGAGCCATCTCACCAGCCCCCAGTCTATAGAATTCTTAATTTCTTATTTTTACTTGGACCATGTTATAAGTGTGTACTAGTTGGTTGCTTTAAAGAAAAGCCCAGGTGATTGCCTTTATCTGTTACTTAATATTTTATATCAAATGACTTTCCAGATTGTTCTTTTATCTGCCCTTAGGGCACAGGCATTTTCTTCTTCTGGGGTGAAGTACCTTCTCAACTTTTCTGCCACCCAAATACATTGATTGCGGGACTGCTACTATATAAGCCTAATGTGCTTATTGTTATTTATCTTTGGATTTTAAACTCTTTAATTGCATGTGTGCATGTGGAAGTCAGAATACAACTTGTGGGAGTTAGGTCTCTCCTCTCAGATAGTTAGGCTTGGCAGCAAACATCCCTACTGCTAAGTCCTGTTGTCCTGGCTCCTAGAAGTTGCTGTGTAGAGTGGCCTGTCCTTAAACTCAGATTCCCCTGCTTCTGCCATGACCCCTGACGTAGTCTCATTTTGTCGCTGGGGATGACCTTTAGCTTCCCATATTCCTTTCCAAATTCTGAGATCAGAGGTCAGCATTGCCTGGGGTCTTAGCATAGCAATTTGTTTTGTTTTTCAGACAGGGTTTCTTTTCTTTAGCCCTGGCTGTCCTGGAACTCTTAACTAAGGACCTGCTAACTGGGGATCCTCCCGGTTCTGCCTCCAAGTACTAGGTTTAAAAGGTGCGTGCCATTGTGACTGACTAGCCTTGTTTGTCACTTCATTGTGGTTTTGGAATTGAACCCATGGCTCCCAGCATGGTGGGTTAGCAAGACACTCGGCTCTACCCCTTGCCCTTGAATTCTTCATTTTGAAATTAAGAAATGATGTGTGTCCTACTAAGTTCTTGGGGTCAGAGGACAACTGAGGGAACCCTAACCTCCGTGTGAGTCTGTGTGGGGTACTTAGTGTCATAAGGTAGGTTTACTTAGTACCCTGCCGAGACAAGCCGGCACGGCTGCAGCAGGGCTGTTTGCTTAGTCTTTTCTAATCAGAAGGCTTGGACGTCAGCCTGTGTGTGTGTGTGTGTGTGTGTGTGTGGCACAGGGCTGGAATTCCAGCACTGGGTAGGATTGCCCTGTGAGGATAGTGGTGTAGACAGAGGCTGGTGATGGACTTTGCAAATCTCAAAGCCAATCTCCAGTGACATACTTCCTCCAACAAGGGCATGCCTCTTAATCCTCAAGTAGTGGCCACTCTGGTGACCAAGCATTCAAATACGTGAGCCTGTGGGAGTCTTTATACTCAAACCACTATGACCCAAATGATATTTTTCAGTGCCTTTCTCTTCTCCTAGGACAAGCATGTAATTGGGGAAGATTGCCAATCCTGACCATAGGTAAAATTGGTTATTTCCCAGTGAAGGAAATGGAGAGAAAGGAATGGAACCAAAAAAGGGTTGGAGTGGAAGAAAGACAGTGTGGAAAAGTGCCGATTATTTGGCATTATAACTAGAAAACCCAGTGCACGAGTTACAGGAAAGCTGGTGGGGCACACCTTTCATCCCAGCACTGGGAAGGGCAATGGGGCTGCACAGTGAGACTCTGTCCTAAAAATACAATAATAATTACCCAACAAGAGTTCCATATCCCAGGCAGGCATGAGTCTCTAGCTGAGGATGTCCCTGAACTCAAATCTGCTGCCTTTATATGCAAAGCCTGCATTACAGGCCTGAGTGAGGCGCTGCACTGTGCCTTAGCATCACAGGCCTGAGTGAGACGCTGCACTGTGCCTTAGCATCACAGGCCTGAGTGAGGCGCTGCGCTGTTTGGTTTTAGTACTTGAACAGCTGAGAGGAAGCAAATTCCATTGGAGAATGACCGATAAGAAAAGTAAATTTGCTCCATCTTTAAACAGGTTACCTTACTCGCGTCTTGGGCTTTAGAGCTCTGTAGTTTACATATACAGATTGGGGGCCAGCTTTCCCTTTATTACTTGTGTATGTCTGCATGCCTGCCACATGTACTAAGGTGCCTGCAGAGGCCAAAAGAGGATGTTGGATCCCCTGGAGCTGAAATTACAAGCAATTGTAAGCTACTGGATACTGAACTCAGTGGAGTAGCAAGTGCTTTTAAACTCTGAGCCATCTCCCCAGGCGTGTATTTTTTTGTTTTCTTCAAGACTGTCCCATGAACTAAGGTTTATCTAGAACTTGTGTGCCATCAAGGTTGCTTTCAAACTTGTGCCTACCCCACACCTCTGCCTGTGTTCTAAGATTACTCTGTAGTTCTATGCACTACTGCCATGCCTCAATACTACCTCTTTCTGAGATGGTCTGGAACCTATGGTTCTACTGCCTCAGCTTCCTGAGAAACTCAGGCTTTGTTGAGAACTTCACAGACTTGAAGGCAGCTAGCCAGTGGCACTTAAGACCTTTCTCTGAGTGCTTGGCCTGATGTGGCAACTCCAACTGACTCATCTGGACATTTCTGGAAGTCAGGGACCTGTCTTAGCCATACTACCCCTGCTTAAAATCAAGTCTTAGGGTTTTATTGCTGGGAGGAGACACCGTGACCACAGCAACTCTCTTATGAAGGAAAGATTTAAAAGGGTCTGGCTTACAGTACAGACATTTAGTCTATTATTGATATTCATGGCTAGAAACATGGTGGCATGCAGGCAGACTTGGTGCTGGAGAAGGAGCTGAGGGTTGATTTGTAGGCAGCAGGTAGTGACTGAGACACTGGCCATGGGCAGGCTTGAGCATCTGAGCCTTCAACCACCTCTTTCCTCCCCCACTGCCAATGACACTACAAGGCTACACCTACTCTAACAAGGCTTCTCCTAATTAATAGTCTACTCCCTTGGGCCAAGCATCCAAAGACATGAGTTTATGGGAGGCATTCCTATTCAAACTACCACAGTGATTTTTTTTTTTCTTTTTCCTGAGCTGCTCCTTCATTTTGGAACATAGCCCATACCAGTGCTTGTCAGGGGTTGGGTAGGGTGCACCTTCACCAAGAAGTTGTGTCATTTCCAACTCATTTCATTTTTGTTATAAACTTTAAAAAAATGTTGTATGTATGATGTGCAAGGGTCATGCATGTGCCATAGTGTACATGTCAGGTCAATTGTATAGTCAGTTCTCTGCTGTTTTTTGTTTTTTTGAGACAGGGTTTCTCTGTATAGCCCTGGCTGTCCTGGAACTCACTCTGTAGACCAGGCTGGCCTCAAACTCAGAGATCCACCTGCCTCTGCCTCCCAAGTGCTGGGATTAAAGGCGTGCGCCACCACTGCCCGGCTTGCCGTATTTTTATATGAGCGATGGGGATCAAACTCACAGCACAGTAGTGCTTTCCCATGGAACAATCTTACAGGTTCTGTGCCATGACAGAAAGGCTTGTTTAAGTCCTGTTTTACCTCACAAGTGAGACATCACATGCTTGGCTGTGTCCCAGGTCATCTTATTTTCAAAGGTTTACTTTGTAGTGAGGCTGACCTGGAACTGACTCTCCACTCGGCTCACACGCCTTCAGCTTTCAGCCCTCCGCCTCAGCCTCCTGAGTGCTAGGATTACAGGTGTCTTGTCACCATGCCCACCTTGTTCTTGGTGTTTAAAATGAAGTTCTTAGCTAGGCAGAGGTGGCTTCAGTTCCAGCACTTGACAGAGGCAGACAGGTCTCTTGAATTCCAGGATAGCCAGGCCTACACAGAGAAGCCCTGTCTTGGAGGGAGTATTTTTAGCTTTGGGCACCTTGCCTGTCTTTCTTAATTGCCCCGAGTTCCATCCATGATGCTTTTTCTAGGAATACCAGGTTCTTGCCACTTCCCCTTCCTTGGTGACTCACAAACTCCATTGAAACTCAGGTCTGTCTCTAACTCTGTGTGTGTGTGTGTGTGTGTGTGTGTGTGTGTGTGTGTGTGTATCTCCATCTCCTGTAGTATTCATTGTTTCACCTCAATGCTGTTCTTTATTTCCTTGTAGGTTCCCATTTCTCTAAATCAAAACCTAAAACCTCTCTCAACGTCCATATCCAATGCCAGACTCAGGCCTGCATGTTGTCAGCCACTTTAGGCCCTTTCTTTCCCAGTTTCCTCTTTATAATCTCCATTTTGCTATTTGCTTTAGCAAATGCATTTTAGCCCATATTTGAGTGTCATGTGTTGCTTGCCATAATAGGGTTTCTTTGTATAGCAGCAATGTTGGCTTTAAATGTAGTAAACGTCTGAATCTGCCCAGCGATGGAGCTGCCATAGTATTTTGTCCCCCTTCCATTCCCAATGGAAGTTTCTTATTACCCCTCACAGTAGATACACTGGAATCTTAGCAATTTCAAGTATCAAGGAGAAAGTTTTATCCCACTCTGAGAGGCGGTAGGCCATCGTCTTCTTTCATTCACTCTAAGAGGCAGTATGCCATACTCTTAATTCCTCCCTGCTTACTTTGGACATATTAGTGTCGTATCTTAGGACATTTTAATTTTATTGTTACACAAAAAATGAAAATCATCTTAGCTGGGCATGGTTGTGTGTGTCTGCAGTACCAGCACACAGAAGGCAGAGGCAGTTAGATCTCTTGAGTCAAGAGAAGGCAGATGTCTACATCTCAGTTCTAGGTCAGCCTTAGTAAGACCTTCTTTAAAACAAAACAAAATAGAAGAGATCTGAAACTGGAGAGTACGGGTGTAAAAATCCTTAGCAGGATTTATTTGTGACTTTTTTCTTTTGAAAATGGCAAGGAAAAGCCAGGCATAGTGGGGGCGTGCCTTTAATCCCAGGACTTAAGAGGCAGAGAAAGGCAGGGGGATGTCTGTGAGTTCTGGGGCAGCCTGGTTCACATAGTTCCAGGAAACCCAGGGCTTTGTATGGAGACCCTGTCTCAAAACAAGACAAACAAAAATGGCAGGAGACTTTATTGAGAGATGGTAGTAAGATCAGTCACCCTGCTTTTCAAGCAGCAGGCTCTTTGTTCAAGTGCCTTGG
The DNA here is from genome assembly GCF_900095145.1 of Mus pahari. NCBI lineage: Eukaryota > Metazoa > Chordata > Mammalia > Rodentia > Muridae > Mus > Mus pahari. The sequence continues at coordinate 1,070,110 of NC_034595.1, forward strand.
TGACATGCAGAAGTAAAGTGTTCATCTCCCTGTGGCCATGCCCTTCCTGGGCTTAAAGCGAGAAAGAAAGCCCCTTCAAAGCACAGCTAAGGAAAGCAAGGGACTTAAGTTCATGCTCTGAGAACTAGGGTGCCTCTTGGTGGGATATGGAGAATATGCCTGCCTGCGTGTGTGTGTGTGTGTGTGTGTGTGTGTGTGTGTGTGTGTGTGTGTGTGTGTGTGTGTCTATGTCTGTGTGTGTGTGTGTGTTTACATGAACAGATCTTTGAGTCTTGATACTGGAGACTACAAGACTAACCATGCCTTTTATATTGGTAACCCTACTCTTACATAAATGCTATTCTTGAATTTGGAAGTTTTTACAGGATTGAATTTAAGAGTGTTTTGCTTTTGTTATTGTTTCCTGTTACAGTTTTTAAAGCTTATTCCTGTTTCTGTTTGTACCCACAGGTTCGAGAACTTGTCTTGGACAATTGCAAAGCAATGGATGGAAAAATTGAGGGGTTAACAGATGAATTTGTGAACTTAGAGTTCCTCAGTTTAATAAGTGTAGGCTTGTTTTCAGTTTCAGACCTCCCGAAGCTACCTAAATTGAAAAAGGTAAGTATTCTTTAAATTTTTAAGAGAATGATTGAGAAGGAAAAATGTATGGTTTTTTGTCTGTGTGATGCAAGCACATGCGTTTTAGTGCCCGACACTGCGGTTTGGGGATCTACCTTCCTAAGGTGGCTCAGCTTCATTTTTGTCACTGGTGGTTACACTTGACCTGCAGTGTTGCAACAGTATTTTGGAAATAATGCCTTATTATGAGAGATAGTAATAATTGGTTAATTGTCAGAGGCTTCATTTTGTTAGCTACATTCATGCTTAGGCTACGTTCAGGAGACACAAGAACCTCTCACTTTCTGTGCTTTAATTTGTACGCTGATGAAAAGGAAAGCAAAGACTGTCTGACTAGGGTGTGCATGTGGTGCCCTCCAAAGGCATCAGATGTGGGGGTGAAGTTACAGGCAGTTTACAACTGCCCCCAAGGGTAGTGAAAATCAAACTTCTTTTGCAAGGACAGAAAGTGCTCTTGACTACTGAGCCATCTCTATCCCTGTCATGAAATTTTTAATAACTAGTTTGAAATGTGTTGTGATTGACTAGAAAGAGCTGTGTAAAAAAGCCTGCTTGCTACAGGCCAGATCTGGTGGTATCTGCCTGTATTCCAGCTCTTAGGCAGAAACATTTGAAGGACTGTGGGACCCCTCTAGACAGAGCCACTGCCTCCTATGTCGGTGTCCCCAGCCACACCCCCCCCCCCAAAAAAAAAAAAAAAAAAAAAAAAAAAAAAAAACCACAGAAAACTAGCCTCCATTTCTCCCTGGTCTTAAGCCATTGCTGATGATTTACTTTCCCTATCTTCACCCTGTCTTGCCCTCAGGTTACTTCCAGAAAGGGCAGGCTATGGAGGGAGAGTTTCTCTTGTCTCTGTTTGTCAAGGAAATGGGGAACCTTTGCTCCTGCGCACTGATAGGTATAACCATAGGCCCAAGAAAGGAACAGCAGTTTTCCTAAAGCCACCCACAGAACTCTGGGTACCAGTGTTAGGGTCAAATAAGAAGCCTTTGCATTGTTGAAGAGGAGGAGGTGTGGCTCTTGGCATTTCATAATTCTTAACTCCTGTGGGTACCAGACATGCCTGGTACACATACAAATGGAAGAAGTTATATGGGTCATCAGTGATGCTGGAAAGACTGATAGGGGTCATCCACCCATAGAAAGATTTTAGCATCTGTTTTATGTACATTTGACTCATAAGTTGGTGTTTTTTTTTTTCTTACCATCCTGATAAATCAACAGTTCATTTGGGCACAGTTGTCATCTCTCCTAGTGGGGAGGTTTGATGGAGGCAGTGGCACGCACACCTGGCACGGTAGATGGAGTGACTGCAGTGTGTGCAGTTAGAAGAGACATGAACACTAGTAATGTCATAAATAGACTCTTATGTTTTGGTTCAGCCTGCCCTCCAGTCCATGGAATTGAGCCGCATGTGTTCAGAGAGCTCTTCCTTCCCTCAGTTACACACACAGCATTGCATCCCTAGCTGATTCCAGATACATCAACTTCACACCACAGTAGCTGTGTATTGAATTTTTCTCAAATGTTCGATTCTTTGAAACAAGGTCTCACTGTGTGACTAGTGTAAACTGGAACATGGTTCAGCCTCCCAAATCCTGAGGTTGCAAGTTTGCACCACTGTACTAGGTTTTTTTCTGAAAAATTTAAACACTGACCACTCATAGGGCTAATGAGAAGGTGATCAAAATTAAAAGGTAGATTGAATGTGCTCACAGCTGGTAAGGACTGAATGTTCTTCCTACCTCAGAGTACAAGCTCTTCATAAGAAACAAGTACTAAAAAATTTTTGATTATATAAATGGTTTTAAAGTTCTATGTTAGTAAATGCTTTGGTGTATTGCCTTACTGTCTTTTCCTGTAGAAAAATGTGATATTCTAGCTACAATGTCTAAACACAGAAAGGTGGTTTCTGCTATTACGGTTTCTAAAAATCACGAGATTCGGTTTTGGATCTTTATTAATTATAGAGAGGCAGGACTTTTTGTTCGTTTGCTTTCTTTTTAAGATGTACTTGGTGGGCGGGGTAAAACTACAGCATTTATGGCTGTCTGAACAACTTGGGATTCCATTCTCCTAGAGATTGGTTGCCAGGCTTGTGGCGTGCCTTTATTTATAGACCCGTCTCTCATCTGCCCTCCTAGACTAGCATTCTAAAATCGTGGCCATTGCTTCTGTAGCAGAGTATTTTATAGCATGCTAAAGACTATTCATGAAGCAGTGCTGTTTGTTTAGTTTCCCTATTTGATGTTTTCTTTGCTTTTTGGGGTGTTTTGACTTGTGTGTTAGAGTCAGGAGAGTCTAGATAATCACTCTATCACTGAGCCATATTCCCAGCTCTTTTGTACCCTTTTAAACTTTGAGACAAGGTCTCTCTCAGTTGCATAGGATGGCATGCTACCTTAGTCTCTTGGGTTGGTTGTCCCAAGCCTCTGTCACCATGCCAGCTATGTGAAGTTCCCACCTGTGGCACACTAGGCATATATGTAGTGTAGTGAGTAGAGCAAGGACTTTTGGGGGGGCGGTTCAAGACACGGTTTCCCATGTAGCTGTCCTGGGACTCACTCTGTAGACCAGGTTGGCCTTGAACTCAGAAATCCACCTGCCTCTGCCTCCCGAGTGCTGGGATCAAAGGTGTGTGCCACCATGCCCGGCCGAGCAAGGGCTTTTTAAGTGTGCAGTCAACACAGGCTCTCCACAGGCTTTGGTCATAGACCTGTTAGCCTATAAAATGGGAGGACGATCCTACCAACTCAGTTGTAAGTGCAAGTGAGATAAATGGGCTCTGAAAATTGACAGGCGCTCAAGCTCTAACAAATTGGAACACTTGTATGGTCTAAGGGTTGTTTAGTTTAATTGATATATATGTACTGGGGGTGGGGGCTTGGAAGCCAGAAGAGGACATTGTATCCCCTGGATTGTGAGTGACCCAACATGGGTGCTAGGAACTGAACTCTGTCTTCTGGAAGAACAACACCTGATGCAGACAGCTGAGTCCCAGGGCCTGAGTGTTCAGCTGCAAAAGAGCTTGATTTACATAGTCTCCACTTTCCTGTACTCTTGAGATCCTGGGAATCTTGTGAGCATACCATTGCATGTGTGACTTACCTGCAGCTGAGAAACTAAAGTAGCTTACCATGAAAGCTAGCGCCAGCTTACAGAAGAAGCAGTTTCTGGAGAGCCATATTTACAGACTCCGGGGCCTTGCACAGGGAATCCGATGCCCTCTTCTGGCCTTCACAGGCACTGCATGCACATGGTGTGTATACATTCAGCACACATAACAAAATTTTAAAAGTAATGTTTATAACCTGATAGAAACAGCTATCCATGCTGCATGTGTAGAAATCGGAGACCAACTGGGAGAGTCTCGGGTTTCCACCAAGGGGGTGCCAGGGCTGAACTTGGCAGCAAGTGTCGACCTGAGGGGTCACCTCACCAGCTCTTGTAGAACTTTACTGCTTCTGCTTGGTCTTGTTAGAAGAGTTTGCTTTCAGTAGTGGGTGATCTCTCTCTCTGTCTGTGTCTCCGTTAGCTTGAGCTCAGTGAGAATAGAATCTTCGGAGGTCTGGACAGACTAGCCGAAGAACTTCCAAGCCTCACACACCTGAACCTAAGTGGAAATAACCTGAAAGACATCAGCACCTTGGAGCCGTTGGTGAGTGGTCGGGAGTTTAGAGTGGGTTGTTGTCATCTCATTGTCATATTTCCAGTGGGAGAAATGATTGAGAAGAATAGTTATCTGGAAAAGTGCTGGCCTTCTTCTACTCTTCATAGAGTGGCTTTTAAAGTCCAGTGTATTCCTTCCTGGGCCTTTGCTCTCCTTACTGAAACCATGGAGAATTTTATGGTTATCTTAGCTTTAAGCATGTCTGCTAATTTTTTCTATTAGACTAGCCAGGCTAATCTGTACTATAACATAACAGTCTGTCTTGGGTTACATTTCAGAGCTGTAAGTAGGACAGACAGTTTGGGGCACACGTGGTTAGTGATCTTAGACTTACCTACATCACTCTTTTGGGTAGAAACACCTTCCTCAGTCTTATTGTAGTTAAAGAGACCAAATTTTAAGTGCCTTTCGGGTTGTAAGTGTGGTATATGACCTTCAGCAAACTGAACAGAGAGGGCTTTATTCCTTGCCTTACTTAAGTGCTTAGAGGACAGTCAAGAAGTAGATTGTTTTGTAAATTGGGAAACTGTTAGAATGAGAGTGAGCTCAGCCTTGTGGACGTTCTGGAGGTGGGGTTAATGCAGAGGAAGGCAGGCACAGGCAGGACATGTGTGTTGGGCAGCTAGCTGGTGGGGTAGAATATGAAAATACAGGCCTTCCTCACTGCAAGAATGCTCAGTTGTGGCTGTGGGTTTGACTCAGCAGGATGCTTGCTCAGAATGCATGGAAGTCCTGGGTCCCATAAATCACATTGTCACATGCCTGTGATCCCTGGAGGATCAGAAGTTCAGGGTCATCCACCACAGGTAGCAAGTTTTGAGACTAGCCTTGACCTTGATTATACAGACCCTTGTCAAGCCAAACCCCTGATCTGTTGATGCTCTGGAGGAAGACAGATTGCGGTTCTTTCAGTGAAGATGTCCTGGTACAATTAAAGTTGTCTCCTCGAAGATGCTGAAGGGGTTTTATTTTTAAATCTTCCTGGGTTCCTTATGTATGCATCTTTGTATGCATCCTTATGTATGCATCTTTGTGTTTGAGCCTCCGTTTGGTGTAGATGCTTTGCTTTGCTTGCCGTTTGTTTTCTTTCTTTAAGAATTATTTATTTTGTGTATATGAATATACCATAGCTATCTTCAGATACCCCAGAAGAGGGCATCAGATCTCATTACAGATGGTTGTGAGCCACCATGTGGTTGCTGGGAATTGAACTCAAGACCTTTGGAAGACCAGTCAGTGCACTTACCCACTGAGCCATCTCTCAGGCCCATTGAACCTTTGTTCTGCAGATCTTTTTTTCTTCTGTACATCTCTACATGCTCACTCTCCTTCAATTTTACTAGTTTTATTCTCTGTGTAGAGCAGCCTGTTTCCAAGTTAAAAATATATGCATTGCAATCTGCTATGTCCTGAGAGAATTATTAATATTTGTTCATTGTAGACTTGTAGCCCAAAGAATAAAGAACGGCTGTCCTATTTAGAGAGCTTAAATAAGTAATAGTTTCGAGTTAATATCAGGATCAAGTTCAAATTCACTTAATTTTCTATTGCTTTTGGGATGTGTTTGTTTTGTGCATGTAAATTGATTCCATACCTAAATTTCAGTGAAAGGGAATTCTCATAGAAATATTCATACTGACACTCTCCCTGGTCTCTGCCAAGCCTCTTTTTATTGCTTGGTGGACGTTAACTTAATTCTGGGCTACTCCAAGCTGAAGAATAGCATCCCCTACACAGGTGTGTATGTGTATGGGCCGGTGTGTTAAGCAGAGGACCAGAAGGAGCTTTCCTTGCTGAATAACCAGCTGCTCCCTGGAAGTCAGTGTCAGTGTCCAGCTCTGAAGTGAGTGCAGATGACCACTCTACAGGCAGAGGCAGGTGTTGTTTGCTTGAGTGTTCCTGATCTATACTCTTAACAGATTAGTCTCAAGACAGTGAGGAGAAGTTATTTTTGTTGTATGCTTGTAGCAGGTGTACATAATTCCTATAGTAGTTAATTGTTGGAAAGGTCCCCACGAAGTGGGTAGAAATAGTATGTTCCTTGTTTTCCATTAGAAGCTAAGGCTTGGATGACACTGACACCATGTGGCAGAGCTACCATGCTTCATGCACATCAGGCTGCTTAGAACAGCCTGAGCCTGTGCCGTGGTGGCGCCACCTGTAAGCTCAGCACTGGGGGGGAGAGGGGCATAGAATCTTTTGTGTTCAGGGTCAGCCTGGTCTACAGAGCTAGTTCCAGGACTGCCAGGGATACACAGAAAAACCTGTCTTGAAGAAGACAAAAAGAAAAGCCTGAGCTAGGTTGGTCTTCTGGTCCTCCCTCCCCTGGAATAAAGAAGACCTGTAGGGATGGTGAAAGGGGAGACTCTGGGCCCAGGGTTGACTTCTGAACGGTGTAGAGTGGGAACACCATCTTCATCCTCATCACCACACATCGTGAACACTGCCTTAAGCCCAGTCTTGACAGTCAATGCAATGATTGTGAATGCCTCTGCTTGCTACAGGGACATTAACGAGAGACAAAGAAGGCAGCAGTTCAAACTTCCTGGGACACCTTTTTTAAGAGACCTGGGCCATCCAAACCATCCCCCAAAGCCCTTCTAAATTCTAAGAAGGCAAGCAAAATTATTGTTAATAAAATGTTTAATGTTTATTATGGCTAGCCTATTAGTTTAGGCCAAGTTTCCAGCATGGTACAGTTGTTAAGTTTTTAGCAGTGTTTACACATTACATCGGGATCCTGTATAATCTGTGTTCTGAGCCTGTTGGCCTATAAGTTCAACTTGACTGCTTTAAACAATCGCAGAATATGTGGTGGGGTTTGTTGTTGTGACCTTGCTTTTATTTCATTTCCTACCATACTGTTTGGCATATTCAAATTATTTGATAATGGTATTTTGTGAAGAAGTAAGCAAACATCTAAAGTTTCTGCAGCTCAGAAACAGGATGGTGGCCTTGATGGCCGGCCCTATACAGTAGATTAAGTGATGCCCCGGTTCATTCAGTGAACAATTTTAGTCAATTCAGAGATGGTGGTGTATGCTGTCCTGCCAGCTTCCTGAAGGGCCAGAGCAAGAGAACTGAGTCAGAGGGCAGTCTACAAAGGCTGCATGGTGAGACATGCACTTCAGGAGAGGAGGAGGAGGGAGGAGGGAGTACATTAGAATAATAGGAAGTTGCTTAGATTTAGTTTCTGGTATGTCTTACTGGGTAATATATCTTGATGGGGTTGGGGGAGGTCCACCAGTTCTGCGCTGCCTAGGTAGCAAAGAAAGGCTCTGTCTCCAACAGAAAGCCAGTGAACAACCTGTGCTGATTATTACGGGTGGTATTACAGCATTTTTTTTCTTCTTTGGCAAGAAATCATACCTGAGTTTCTAAAGTCAGAAACCTAATCTGAAAGTTGCCTGATAGAGAATCAGCCACCCCTAGAACTGGCAGGGCTGGGCCTGGCCTGCCAGCCTTGAGACAGCAGGGACCTGGCCATTGGAAACACATTATGGACAGACTCTTAAATGATTGTACATTGTATGTTCAGGTGGGTATGACATCTGCCTGTAATCCTGCTGCTGGGCCCTCCCTGGTTATATGTTCTACTCTTAAGAATAAAACTTTTGTGAGCCATTTCCTGATCAAGGGATGGAGATACTTCTGTAAGGGCCAGCAGCCCTTTCCTTGAAGGGTCAGCTAGTGAGACTATGAAGCTGTGTGGACCCTCGCCTGTATCACAGCTGCTGTCCGTGTAGCTAAAAGGAGCTGTGTGCGATAGATGGGCAGATGAACGTTGTGGCAGTAGAAGTTTATTTTAGCTGGGCATGGTGGTGTGTCTTTGCTCCTATCACTTGAGGCAGAGGCAGGAGGATCTCAGGGAGTATTAAAACATCCCTAAAATTGTAGTTTACAAAAGTAGCTAATGATCCCCTTAGGCAGTCACTGGCTCTGTCACCCTTGGGGATTCTTTCAAAGCAGAGTTACAGAGGTGCCTTTGGTCCTGAAAGCAAAATTTTGTTGCATACCTATTTATTCTGGGTCCTGTGAACGTGGCAGTGACTTTGCAAATGAAATGTTACTGTTGGGTTTATTAGAAGAGCTTTTTGAGTGAGGGGTCTCATGTAATGTAGCTGACCATGACTTTGACCTAGCCTCCTGCATACTGAGGCCTGCACTGCCACTTGTTGGTGTTGGGGGTCAGATCTCCGACTCTGCACAGCATTCTACCAAATGAGCTACATCCCTGCCCCTCCCACCCCCATATTGATGGGTTTTGTTTAATTTTGGGAGAGCACCAAACTTAACTATTAGACAGGATAGTGCACTCTGGGCTCTCCATGCTATTCTAGAATGTAGCAGGACAGTATATATATAACAAGGCCTTTAAGTTTCCTCTAGAGAGTCTGGTAGTGTTAACCTCTTCTAGAGATCTTCAAGACAGACTCTGAGTGTAGAATTTCTCTGTTCCTGAAATCTAAGCTCGTGTATACCCTTCTGCCCACGCTGGCACACCTCACGCCAGGTCTCATTTCATCTCCATGGGCAGGCTCTGTGTACATTCATCTAGGTCACACTCCTAGTGCTACCAGGAAAAGATGGGAGCTAGAGCAGAAGGGGAGCGTGGCTTGTTAGGAAGGCAATGCAGAACTGCAGTTTTCCTGTCCGCAGGAACGACTCGCTAACCAGTAGGGAAGCCTAGAGTTTTGCCTCTTGAAACTGGTTTGGTGATACATGCTCCTTTTATTTAGGAATCATGTTTTCTGGTTCTTCACTTTAGAAAAGGTTGGATTGTCTGAAAAGCCTGGATCTGTTTGGCTGTGAGGTCACTAACCGGAGTGATTACCGAGAAACTGTCTTCAGGCTTCTGCCCCAGCTGTCCTATCTGGATGGCTATGACCGAGAGGACCAGGAAGCACCTGACTCTGATGTGGAGGTGGATAGTGTAGAGGAAGCCCCCGACTCGGATGGAGAGGTGGATGGTGTGGACAAAGAGGAAGAGGATGAAGGTGGGTAGACTGGGCATCCTTTGACCTGACTTGTGCTCTCACAGTCCTGTTGGGTGCCTGTGCTCAGTGTCCTGGAGTGTGAGTGAGTGTGCATGAGTGGGTGTACGAGTGTGTGCATGTGCTTATAAACTCTGGGCATTTAACCCTAAAATCCTCAGAAATGAAATAGTTTTTTTTTTGTTTTGTTTTGTTTTTTTTTTTTTAAATTAGCAAGTGGGCACTGTATATCTATTTGGTCAGTGGCTACTTCACATAAGCCACTGGAATCCTTTCTGTGCTTGAAGAATTTGTCACTTTGTCACTTCCTTGTCTCCCTGACCCTGCTGCTGTCCTTCTAAGCTCAGTACCTGAGCTACAAGCTTCAAAATAGATTCTTACCTGTGCTCTTTTTTTCTTTCTTCACATGATCTCAAGTATAGATGGAATTCATGGGGAAAGATGTTGTTCAGGTGTGTGTTCTGGCACACTTAAAATCTCAGCACTCCAAAGATGGAGGGAGGTTCATAAGCTGAGCTGTTCTTTTTAATCATAATTTTTCGAAAGCTTAGGTGTCTTGATATTTTTGAGTGAGTTTGGGTAAAGTCTTAATTTAAAGCTAATCATTTGTGTTTTGATTTTTGAGACAGTTTCTCTAGCCCTGTCTGTCCTGAAACTCACTCAGTAGACCAGGCTGGCCTCAAACCCAGAATTCCACCTGCATCTACCTCCCAAGTGCTGGGGTAAAGGCGTGTACAACCACCGCCAAGCTTCCATGCCTTTAATCTAGAACATATAAGATAGCAATGGCCAAGAAAGCAAAGAAGGATAAACATTGTTGGATGTTGTCTTGCTTAGGGCTTTACTGATGTGAAGAGACACCATGACCATGGCAAGTGTTAAAAGGAAACCATTTCATTGGGCCTGGCTTACAGTGCAAAGGTTTAGTCTGTTTTTTAGGGTCTGTCTATAACCTTGGCTGGCCTTGAACTCACAGAGATCCCCCTGCTTCTGCTTCCCAAGTGCTGAGATTAGTTAAGCTCATCCTTAGTAACTTCTTTTTTTGGGACTGTTTTTAGAAGGAGAGGAGGAAGAGGAAGAGGAAGATGAGGATGGTGAGGAAGAGGAAGATGAAGACGAAGAGGATGAGGATGAAGATGAGGATGTAGAAGGAGAAGATGATGAAGATGAAGTGAGCGGGGAGGTGAATGCAACTGTTTGCTTCCCTATCTGTGTAAAGACAAAGATGGGCATGGGTTAGAGAGGTGGGCAAAGGATGATGGTGGCAACTTTTGTCTTGTTGAAATAAGGGATATACTTAATGAGTGCTACCTGGATTCAGCACTCACATTACAAAAGAAAAGGGCGTGTTCAAAGTACTGAGGACTGCTGAGCTGTGTGGTTCACAGTTAATGCCCTTCTGCCTTGAGAGCAGCTAAGTTTTGTATAAGGAAAAGAGTACATGCCTATAAGCAGAGAAGGTCACCCACCACCTCAGGACCAGCCTGGAAACGAGACTGTCTTGAAAACCATGTGCACAGGGTCCTGGGTTACATCTGTACCCTCTGCATAAAGTATATGACTACAGCAAGAAATATGTCCAAACCAGTCCTGAAATGTAAGATGGTAAAAACGTGTGTTGAATTTTCCTTTTTTTTTACTTTTTTAAGCCAGAGCCTTGCAAGTACTCTGTTCTTGGGCTACCCACTCTTTTAAGGTTTATTTTTATTTTGTGTGTGTGTGGAGGGGGGGTCATTAAAGTCAGAAGAGCATTGGATTTCCCTGGGGCTGGAGTTAGGTGGTTGTGAGCCACCAGACAGGTGCTGGCAGTCAAGCCTGCATCTTCTGGAAGACTGTTGGAAGGCTCTTGACTGCAGCAGAGCCCTCTGGCACTTTCTTTTTCTCTTTTTTTTAGCTCATTAAAGAGGTTCAACCAGCTTTTCTGTGCAGGAAAGTGTGTAAGAGAACAGCTTTCTCCCTAGTGTTTTGCTATAACTATTTGGAAGAATATTCCTCTTTGCATTTTTATTTTTTTACAATTGGTGATTGGGGGCATATGTGACCCAGGCTAGCCTTGAATCGCACTGATCCTTCTGTCCTCCATATCCTATTGCTAGAATTACAGTTGTGAGATGTGACATCTGGTTTTGTTTGTACGGTGTGGTCTAATTCATGACAGCCTACATGGAGCCTGGGGGTGGGGGGTTGTGAGTTAGTCTCTTTTGATTCTCCCTTTTCATCTCTGGCTTTCAGTGATCCATCTTAGGTTGCCAGGGTTTCGAAGCCTGTCTATACTAGTTACGGCATCTTGCTAGCCCATGTTTTAGCAGAACCTAATAATGTTAAGCAATTCTCTTGTTTAGGAAGAAGAATTTGGACATGATGGGGAAGTTGATGAAGATGAAGAAGATGAGGATGAAGATGAGGATGAAGGTGGGTGTGATGCATAGACTTTGGTCCCCTTCTCATGTAAAGTTAGATGAACGTGCCCTGGAGGTAAAGTTTGGTTTGGATCTTACTGTGTTGCTGGGCTTGTCTTCAACCGGTGTTCCTGTCTCCCTCCAGGGTTCTGAGATTGATGGTTCTGTTAGACTTTGGCCATATTGGGCTATGAAGTGCCCTTGGCCACTCTGCTCTTCTGGCTACTGATGATTCAGCAGGCATAGAAGGCCAGGCCCATGTAGGAAACCTTTATTGGAGCCGTTTGACAGTGCCCATGTCTCATGCTAAGCCTCATGGTGGTGTCCTGTTGATCTCTCACAATAACTTCTGTTAAAGTGAGAAGATGGGATTCCTAGGGTTTTTAAGTCTCTTGCCTAACATTCACTTGTGAAGGGTGTGGCTTATAAACAGACTGGGTAAGCAGAGTTGTTGCTGTGTATTTAAAAAAAAACCTCAATTCGATAGCTGTGCCAGTTGAGGTGCTACCATACCACCTGCCTCTCTGGCCCTGGTGACTATGCATTTGGTGCTGTGCAGCACACCGTTAGTGGCTGCCTTGTTGGTGGGGTTAGCGGAGCCCTTCCCATGTTCTCATGCTAGTTTGTTTTTCACTGCAGAGGAGGAAGAAAGTGGGAAGGGTGAAAAGAGAAAGAGAGAAACAGATGAC
>NC_034595.1:1082637-1086367 GCF_900095145.1 Mus pahari
TAATCCACCACCAAGCCTGGGGACTTCGCCCCAACAAAATTGTAAACGTTGTTAGGTTTTCGTGTAAGACTCTTGCTGTATCGTGACAGCTGTGATTGGTGAGTTACCGTCCTGGCTGCCAGTTACACTGCGATTGTAACAACATTTTTACTTTCTGTACAACAAGGAAAAGCTTTGTAAATAAAATCTTAACATTTTGGGTCTGTTTTCTCATGTTTTTCTTTTTTTGTTCTTTTTTTTTTTTTTTTTTTTAAGATATTAGGACATTTTGTGTGATAACTGCCAAAACCGTATTTTCTAAGACTAAGCAAAATAAATACATTACTCTTTGGTAAAGCCTAGTTGTACTCTCACATTTCTAAATAAGGCTCCTAACTAGCTTACACTGTGTCTGTGGTACAGAGGCGGGGGCCGTCTATGGTACGTTAGTAATGAGGAAAGACAGGATCTTTGATCATCACTATTCAAATCCTCGCTGGAGAATAAGTGAGCTACTTCTTAAACATGGTTTGGAATCTGAAATAGTGGCAGACCATCTGCCTGCATGAATAAGGCCCTGGGTTAGAGCTCCAGCATCAGAAAAAGTAGTGCAGCAGTTGAATAATCTGGAACCCTGGCAACCCAGTACTTGTGTCAAGGGGAAAGACCTTAACCATAGACTGACTTCTGGGTCCCTTTTAGTGTGAAATTAAAGGGCTAAGGCCAGATGACTTGACAAGCCTCAGTATGGGTGGCCCATGATCCCATGGTCAGGAAATACTCTAGGTAAAAAAGTAGACCTCACCAAGACTGGAGCATGTGTGGTAGACTGATGGCTAACCTGTCTTAACCGTCTTGGTGTCTAAGCAGGAATTCTGACAAAAGCCTTGTCAACAGGCAGTGGTCTTGTGCTCACCTCAGTCACTCTGAAGGTGTGCACAAGCTCTGTTCTTGTGGCTTTGAGGGAAGAGTGGTGTTCTGCAGTGTGTTAGAATGCTTGCTGCACAATCATGAGGGCCAGGTTTGGGATCCTAATGCCCACATAACAAGCAGGGAGTCCTGCAGACATGCCTGTGAAGGCAGCCCAAGGTATTATTTGCTCTCTCCTGGCCTGTGAACACAAGCTTCCCTCCCCCCCCCCCCACCTCCACACAACCTCACGCACATTTTGCAAACCCTGTCAGATACCAAAGAAACTGGATGATTGTTTTAGAAGTTCATACAACTTTCCAGTGTCTGTCCTAGATGTGCCAGGCACCTTAACTGAGCAAAAAGTGAGCTTGCAGAGAAAAGTCAGCCTTCAGTGTTCACAGTAATAAGAAATGACAGACTGGAGAGATGGCTCAGTGGTTAGGAGAACTTGGAGAGGGCCAGTGTTGGGTTCCTAGCACCCATGTGATTGCTCATAACTGTCCCATGACTGCCAACACTAGGTACACAAGTGCTTCATACAAGGCAGCATACCCAAAATCTTGTAGAAACAACAGGGAGGGCCATGGCAAATAGGTGAGAGGTGGTAAGATGGGGTTGCTAGGAACCTAAGATTTGACCAGGGACTTAGAATAGAGGGGCTGGCTGGTGGTGCTGGGGACCAGGTTGGATCCTTGCTACTTGGTCAAGGCTTTCCTGCATTTACTGTGGTATTGGCCGCTTGTGGCCATTCAGATATTATAGTCATCTTTAAGCCAGGGCTTGCTTTCTGTCTTGATTTTCCTTTAAAACCAGGTCTACCAGAAGCCTCTTGATGTGGTTGTATCTTGTCTGGGACTTCAGGTACAGCTACCCTTTGCTGAAGAATGTCAGTGAAGTTCTAGGAAGGGAGTGTTATGGGGAAAGTCTGTCTCTGCTGGTCGGGAGCTGTGATGGCTAGCAGGCCTGGCTAGTTGCAGTGAGGTCCCTGGAGATCTAACTAACCATGGGCATGCTTGAGTAAAATGCCAGCAGAGGTGAGACAATAGAGACCTGTTGGAAGGGCCTAGGTAAAAGGCCTGCTACAAACCCTGTGTTCCTACCATGGCTGAGCTTCTACAGGAACCCAGCCACAAGGGTGATGTGTAGGAGCTACAATCTTCCAGAGGATGGTGTATGTAGATTCCTGCAGCCCACATAATGACGACTCCAGGCTTGTACAATGACCACAGCCATCTGTCAGCCCCACACTCGGGCTTCTGGGTATGATGGGACCTTCTTTGGTATTCCTTCCAGTTGAGGTGTACCATCCTAGTGTGCAGACCTACCAAACACTGCCCTTTTCTGTGACCTTCAGCTTTCTCACAGCCCCATCAGGGTGTGCTGACATCAACTTCAATGCGGCTGATGATACTGCTGTGGTGACAGTTTGGGTAGGGAGTCAGGTTACCAGCTTGCTTCAAGGCTGCCAAGGAGTTGCAGGAAAACCAACATCGCAGTAAACACGAGAGTCCTTCCCAGATCTGATGAAGGGATGGGAGGACTGACATGTTAGGCTAGGGGTTGTTTTCCCATAGAGGAAGGAAGGGGCTTGAAGACTTGTGTGAGCACCGTCCTGCTCCAGTCTGGAGATGCAAGGTCTCAGTGCCAGCGCGCTGAGTGTCAGACCCCTCAAGCCACTTCCTCTTGAGCTAATAGATACTCCAGTCCAGGTCCCAATCCAGTGCAGACCATCCTGAATGCTGCCTAACCAGTAGTGGGGGAATTTCTAGTGCCCTTCCCCCTCATCCAAAAGAGCAGCTAAGTGTTTGGGTTAGTGGGAGATATCACCTAAGCTTGAGCCTCACTGGAGAGAACGGCAGATCAGGAGTGGGTGGTCAGAAGACAAGACCAGACATGGGCTGTGCTTGCCCCAGCCTCCTCCACACTAACCCACCAGCACCTCCTCTGCACTCACCCAGTGTGAAAGAGTTTAGCAACACCAGTTAAGTTCATTCCGGGCATAAATTAGCATGAACAGGATAGGATACTCTTAACAAGTTGGCTTTCAGTTGGAGAACAGGAGAAGGTGACTTGATTCTTGAGAATAATGTTAGTCTACCATTTCCCTGTAAACAATTAGTGAATCCCATTTGAGGTGCTTAAACAGGATTTTCAAGGTAGCCATCAGGCTAGGAATGGCTAACTGATCAAAGATTCCAACCCAGCCTCCATAATCCAAATCGCTATTTGTTGCTTGGGCTCCTGGCTTTTGGGTCAATTCTTTGTTTTGGAGACTGAGTTTCTCTGTGTAGCCCTGGCTGTCCTGGAACTTACTTTGTAGACCAAGCTGGTCTTGAACTTACAGAGATAGTCCTGCCTCTGCCTCCCAAGTGTTGAGATCATAGGTATGTGCTATCATGCCTGGCTTTGGCTCAGTTCTGATGAGAAAGTTCTAGGGCTTTTTGTAATGAATGAATGAGGATGGATTTATGTTGCCCACGCTTTCAGATTTTGGCTCATAATCTTTACTCTGTTGATACAGGGCTCTGGTGAGCCTTCAGTGAAGGTCAGGGGACTGTGTGGTGAAGCCTCCTCACCTCACGAGGGGCTAAGAACTCAACGTTCACACTAACTAGCAAGACCCTGCTTCCAAAAGTTAAGGACTGGGAGAACAGGTGAAGTCTATGACACTGGAGCCATGGACCACTTAGGATGTGGTTCAGTGGAAGTACTGCTTGTGTATTAGGGTTCTCTAGAGTCACAGAACTTACGGATAGTCTCTATATAGTAAAGGAATTCATTGATGACTTACAGTCTGCAGTCCAATTCCCAACAATGGTTCAGTAGTAGCTGTGAATGG
>NC_034595.1:1087219-1091104 GCF_900095145.1 Mus pahari
GGACAGTTGGTTGTCCTTGGTGAGCCAGTGTGTTGACGGGGCTATATACGTAAGGGGCACTGTGTAGAAGGGCTGGGACAGTTCTTCCAAGGGACTTTTATTGGTAACAGACTTAGTGTGTATTCAGCCAGCGTCTGGGCATGTGAGTAGTCTTTAGTTCTGTAAGGCCGACTCTAAGTCCTCAGCATGTGGGACCTATGACAGTGGAAGGGAAGAGGGAAACCATTGTCTGGGTACTAGCCATGGTACTGGGAAGTCTGACAGAAGGGAACACAGCCACAGCCTTTGGAGTGAGAATCCCTTTCAGGCCATTTGTTGATCAAGTCCAGAGAGTGGTGGGACTGTGATCTGCCTTTGAGCTGTTACTGATTCCCTGGGTCGAAAGTCATTCCTGTTTTTTTTTGTTTGTTTGTTTGTTTGTTTGTTTTTTGAAACAGGGTTTCTCTGTGTAGCCCTGGCTGTCCTGGAACTCTGTAGACCAGGCTGGCCTCGAACTCAGAAATCTGCCTGTCTCTGCTTCCCGAGTGCTGGGATCAAACAAAGGCTTGCCTCTTCTGTTTTTAAATGGGGCCTGGCTATGTTATTCTCCACAATCCTCCAGCCTCAGCTTCCTGAGTAGCTGGGACTACAGGTTCATGCCTCTCCTTGCCTTGAGTCCTATCTTTGAGGATGACAGTGAGTGAGGATGCTCCCTGATGTGTCTGTCCAGGGCATGCTATCGTTTCGAGGGCTCTTTCAGATGGATTATCTGTTGTAAGGAGATAGTGTGAGGATTCCCACCTTCCAGATGAGGAAATTAAAGCTCACAGAGACCTCTGCATGGTCCCAGCACGCGGAACCAGGGCAAAGGCTCTACCTGGTGCCATTGCCAGGGAGAATCCAGTGTGTGTGTTTGTCTGTCTCTGTGTCTGTGTTAGTCTCTGTGTCAATGTCCTGACACGGAGCCCCACCACACCTGCTCCTGACCTCCCTTTCCAGCCATTCCTTCTGCCACCTGCTTCCTCAGATCCTGTGTGTGTGGGGGGGGGGATCTGTTCATTCCTGGGCACCTCACTTTAATTCATGACTCCTCTGCAGTCTAGACACTTCCTCCATCAGCACAGGGACTCCCCGTCCACCACCACCACACGGAGCAGAGGCATTGTTCAGGAAGCTTCTACAAGCCCCCTATCCATGCCCTAATGGTACCACCTCGGGTGCCTGGCCGAGCTGTCTTCTCCCAGTCTTGCTCTCTTCCTTGTCCAATGGAAAACGCCACGGGCTGTGTCTGCCTGTTGCTGGGCCTAGGCCGCTGGCCTCTGGCAGTGGATTTCTGTTCCACCCTAGCAGTCACTACCTACCTACAGGGATTCTCCCACAGACCTGCAGAGGCAGCTTCCAGTCCCTGGCCTATAGATGTCTTTCTGTGTATGCACGTGTGTGTGTGTAAAATTATATGTGCAAATTCCTCCCTTTTAGCAGGGTAGTGGTGGCACATGCCTTTAATCCCAACACTCAGGAGGCAGAGGCAGGCCGATTTCTGAGTTCGAGGCCAGCCTGATCTACAAAGTGAGTTCCAGGACAGCCAGGGCTACACAGAGAAACCCTGTCTCGAAAAACCAAAAAATAAAAATAAAAATAAAAATAAATAAATAAATATAATAATAATAATAATAAAAAAGAAGGATAGCAGCTATTTTGGATTAAGGCCTACCCTAATGACCTCATATTAACTGATTATTTATTTATTTATTTGTTACAGTGATCCTATTTCCAAATTGAGTCACTTCCTGAGGTGCTGGGTTTAGGATTTCCACATGAGAATGTGAAGGTGACAGGCATTAACCCAAAAACAAAACAAGTGAGCCCTGAGGCTCCCTGAAAGCAGCTCTCTCACATCTCCAGGTCAGGTGCTTGGAACACAGTGTGGAAAGAAAAAATGTTACCAGTGTTTAGGGTAAAAGCTTGGGCTCTGTCACCCCCACAGGGAGGCACGACTCAGTCTTCCGCCTCTGCTATAACAAAGGAGAAGAGTGAAAATAAGAGAGAGGTCCATTGGCCACACCGAGAAGAGAATAGATAACGGGATCTGTGACACCAGGCTCCCCTTCAGGGCCCGCACACGGGGTTTGGATATAAGCAGTGGGCAGGAGGTGTATATGCTTATGTAGTCTTGATTGAGATGTGGTATTTGGGCTGGAGAGATGGCTCAGCGGTTAAGAACACTGACTGACCGGGCGGTGGTGGTGCAGGCCTTTAATCCCAGCACTTGGGAGGCAGAGGCAGGNGGATTTCTGAGTTCAAGGCCAGCCTGGTCTACAAAGTGAGTTCCAGGACAGCCAGGGCTATACAGAGAAACCCTGTCTCAGAAAAAAAACAAAACAAAACAAAAAAAAACAACCCACTGACTGCTCTTCCAGAGGCCCTGTGTTCAATTCCCAGCAAACACATGGTGGCTCACAACCATCTGTACTGGGATCCAGTGCCCTCTTCTGGTGTGTCTGAAGACAGGTATAGTACATAAAATAATCAATTCTTTAAAAAAAAACAAAAAATGAGATGCGGTGTTTGACCCATTATCTTTGCTGTAGTCTGTCTTTGCAAGGTGGTCTGATCAATTTTTTTTCAAAGCATTCTTTATTTTATTTTATTTTTATGGCTTTAGAGCTTTATTGTAGAAAGACAGAGGGGAAGGGAGAGAGAGACAGAAGGTAGGCTAGAGATGAGAATAAGAAAGCTGACAGCTGGGGCTGGAGAGATGGCTCAGCAGGTAAGAGCACCGACTGCTCTTCCAAAGGTCCTGAGTTTAAATCCAAGCAACCACATGGTGGCTCACAACCATCCGTAATGAGATCTGACTCCCTCTTCTGGGGTGTCTGAAGACAGCTTCAGTGTACTTACATATAATTAATAATCTTTTAAAAAAAGAAAAGAAAAGAAAAGAAAAAAAAGGTGAGAGCTTAAAGAACACATTCTTTTATTTTAACGATTATTTGTTTTATGTATATGAGTGATTCTATCTATATGCATACCTGCATGCCAGACGAGGGCATCAGATATCATTGTGGGCCACCATGTAGTTCCTGGGAATTGAACTCTAAAAGAACAGTCAGTACTCTTAACCACCGAGCCATCTCTCCAGTCCCGCCTGATCAATTTTTAATGTGTTAACTTCTGAGGGTTCAGCCTTCATGGATAATTGTCCTCGTGGTAGGGGACGGTCTGTCCATGAAGAGTTGTTTTTTTTGAAACACAACGTGACTCAAGAAGAAAAGTTAAGGGGCTGGAAAGATGGCTCAGCGGGTAAGAGCACTGACTGCTCTTCCAAAGGTCATGAGTTCAAATCCCAGCAACCACATGGTGGCTCACAACCACCTGTAATGAGATCTGATGCCCTCTTCTCGTGTGTCTGAAGACAGCTACAGTGTACTTATGTATAATAATAAATAAATCTTTAAAAAAAAAAAGAAGAAGAGTTAAAGTATGTCTTGGGCTGTGAATGAAGCTCGGTTGGTAGAATGCTAGCTTAGCATGTCCAGGAAAAAAAATAAACTGGCCTGGTAGTACATGCTTGTAATCTCAGCACAGGGGAGGCAGAGGCAGGAGAGTCAGGAGTTCAAGACCAGCCTGTGCTACACGAGATCCCATCTCAGAACAAAAAGGCACCCGTGTTACAAGTCTCAGATTGTTTTCTTCTGCCCTGACTCCAATGAATGGTGGTTCTCCAACCCCTTCTTGGGCCCCTGGACTCCAGGAAACCTTCCTGAGGTTGACCATCTGCTGTGAAGGGTGTTGAAAGGAGCAGGCAAGAAGATGCAGATGGTAAGATGTGGGTAGCTTACTCCCTACAGGGCTCTCTCTCTCTCTCTCTCTCTCTCTCTCTCTCTCTCTCTCTCTCTCTCTCTC
>NC_034595.1:1092124-1095245 GCF_900095145.1 Mus pahari
GGCGGATTTCTGAGTTCGAGGCCAGCCTGGTCTACAAAGTGAGTTCCAGGACAGCCAGGGCTACACAGAGAAACCCTGTCTCAACCCCCCCCCCAAAAAAAAACAAAAGTCAAAACAAACAAACAAACAAAAAAAACCCATTTAACTCTAATGGAACTACAAACCTAAACCTAAAAATTTCAGTAATGGTGGACACACATTGAGTCCCATCACTTTGGAAAGAAGAGGCAGTTAGATCTCTGTGAGTTTGAAGCTAGCCCAGGATACAGAGAGAACTTGTATTAAAACAAAACAAACAAACAAACAAACAAACAAACAGCCTATAACTAGTGAGATGGCCCAGTGGTTAAAGGTACTTGCCCTATCCCTGACCACTGGAGTTCAATCCTTGGGCCCCACAAGATGAAAAGAGAATTGTTCCTGCACGTTGTCTTCTGACCCCAACAGGAGTGCCTGGCAGAGGTGCCCTTATACATAGACACATATATATGTACACAAACTAAGTTAAAATGTAACTCGAGAAGGAAGGGAGTGTTTATTAGCACTGGCTGCTCTTCCAGAGAACCTGGGTTCAATACCCAGCACCCACATGACAGATAACAGCTGTCTGTAACTCCAGTTCTAAGGGATCCAACACCCTCACAGAGACATACATACAGGCAAAATACCGATCGATGCGCATGAAATAAAAATGAGTAATTAAAACAAAACAACAGCAATAAAAACCCAAACAAAAAACCAATTGGGAAAAGCCTTTAGCATCTAGATCCAGGAAAGAACTAATAGACACAGCCCTAAGGCATGAACCCTAAAGGGAAGCATTAATAACCTGTACTTCATTAAAATTAAAAGCCTTTGTTTTGCAAAAGACTAGGAAACAGTTGTAGCTACAAACTGGGAGAAAACACCTACAACCTACACACCTGACTAAAGGACTAGAATTTAAACATACAAAATGAAAACTCAGCAAAAAAAAAAAAAAAATCAATAGCATTAGGAAATGGCAGGTGGAGTGATGGTTCAGTGCCTGTTCTGCCCAAGGACCAGAGTGCAGTTCCCAGCGCCCACATCGAGTAGCTCACAGCCACCTGTAATCCCAGCTCCAGAAGATCCCAGACTCTTCTGGTTTCCACTGGCACCTGCACGTACACATCCATATAGATACAGATAAACACACATGCACGTAAAGACATTTTTTTTTTGAACCTTGAGAAAGAATATGGGGAAAAGTCATGAAAAGATTTCACTGACAAGGAAATGCCAAGGGCAAATGAATACATGAAGAGATGCTCAGCATCATTAGCTGTTTGAGAGATGCAGTGGACATCTCCTGTGTGTGGAAGGGAGGCTGCGTGCCTGTCGGGTGGGCAGCCCTAAAGCAGTGATGGAGAACACGGACTGTATGCTGCAGGGAAGGGTGTGAAGTGGGTTAGCCACCCTGGAAAGCACATCTGGAAAGCACATCTACAGCTCCTCAGGCAACTGCCAGGGGACCCAGAGACTGTACTCCTGGACAGGATTTCACGAGAATGTAACCTGAATTTCTGCACACTTAAGGCACATGCACAAATGTCTAAAGCAGCATTTTCATAGCAGCCCCAAGTGGAAACAGCCAAATGTTCAGCAGGGTGAACCATCAGTTTCTTAGGGTGTTATTGCTGTGAAGAGACACTATGACCAAGGCAACCCCCCCCCCCTTTAAAAAAAAAAAAAAGAAACCTCTAGTTTCTTAGTCTTCTTGTCTTTCTTTTTCTTTTCTTTTTTTTTTTTTTTTTTTTTTTTTTTTTTTTTTTTTTTTTTTTTTTTTTTTTTTTTTTTTTTTTTTGGTTTTTCAAAACAGAGTTTCTCTGTGTTGTGTAGCCCTGGCTGTCCTGGAACTACTCACTCTGTAGACCAGGCTGGCCTCGAACTCAGAAACCCTCCTGCCTCTGCCTCTGCCTCCCAAGTGCGGCGATTAAAGGCGTGCACCACCACCACCTGGCTTTTCTTTTTTTTCTTTTAAGATTTATTTATTGGGGGCTGGAGAGATGGCTCAGTGGTTAAGAGCACTGGCTGCTCTTCTAAAGGTCCTGAGTTCAATTCCCAGCAACCACATGGTGGCTCACAACCATCTGTAATGAGATCTGATGCCTTCTTCTGCTGTGTCTGAAGACAACTACAGTATACTCATATAAATAAAATAAATCTTAAAAAAAGATTTATCTATCTATCTATCTATCTATCTATCTAATGTATTTGAGTACACTGTCGCTGTCTTCAGACACACCAGAAGAGGGCATCAGATGGTTGTGAGCCACCATGTGGTTGCTTGGTATTGAACTTGGAACCTCTGGAAGAGCAGTCAGTGCCCTTAATCTCAGCCATCTCTCCAACCCCCAACACAAGCATATAACCAGGGCTGGCGTACAGTTTCAGAGGTTCAGCTCATTATCATCATTATCATCATGGCGGAAAGCATGGCAGTGTACAGGCAGACGTGTTCCTGGAGAAGGACCTGAGAGTTCTACATCTTCATCCGAAGGCAGCCAGGAGAGTGACTCTCAGGAAGCCAGGAGGGTGCTCTTCCACACTGGGTAATGCTTGAGCATAGGACCTCAAATCCCACCCCTACAGTGAGTGACACACTTCCTCCAACAAGGCCACACCTATCCCCACAAGGACACACCTCCTCCTAATAGCGTCATTCCCTGTGGGCCAAGCATTCAAACACATGAGTGTATGGGGGCCAAACCTATTCAAACCAGCACAGTTAGGTAAGCTGTGCTGAGCACAAGCCACGGAAAACTACTCAGCCAGCCATCAGAAAGCACACACTGCGTGCCTGCAACTGCCTGACTGAGTGAAAACCCCAAGAATAATGTTGAGTGAAAAAAGGTCATTCCAAACTACAGTGTGGGTAACCACACACCTATAATCCCATCAATCAGAAAGCAGAGGAAGGAGGATTGATTATGTATAAGTTTGAAGCCAAACTTGTGTACATATGAAGTGCTAAGCTAGCCTGGGTGACATAGCCGGACCTTGATTTAAAGAAAGAAAGAAAGAAAGAAAGAAAGAAAGAAAGAAAGAAAGAAAGAAAGAAAGAAAGAAAGAAAGAAAGAAAGAAAGAAAGAAAGAAAGA
>NC_034595.1:1096265-1111365 GCF_900095145.1 Mus pahari
ACACCCCCCTCCTCTCTCTCTCTCTCTCTCTCTCTCTCTCTCTCTCTCTCTCTCTGTGTGTGTGTGTGTGTGTGTGTGTGTGTGTGTGTGTGTGTATGTATGTATGTATGTATGTGTTCTACTACATTTCATTAGAATTGCTTGCAGGAGAATTTATTTACTGAGAGTTTATTTACTTGAGCAAATAGTGTATTCTCTCACCCTCTATTTAAACCCTGACCCTCATGTTATCTCCTGATGTATGTGTCACTAGGCTTCTTCATTTGTCCCTGGAAAAATCTTTCTCTGCATTTCCCTATTGTCAATTATTTATTATTATTATTTGCTTTATGTGTATGGCTGTTTTGGTTTCATATATGTCTGTTCACCTTTTGCATGCCTCTTGCCCGCAGAGCCAGAAGAGAACATCAGATCCCCTAGAGATGGATGGTTGTGAGCCACCATATCAGAATCTACCCCAGGTCCTCTGCAGCTGGTGCTTTTAACCACTGAGCCATCTCTGGGGCTCCTCAGCTTCATTTCATTGGAGTATTGGGGAGAGTGGCTGCCAGGGCCAGCCTCATTACATACTGAAATCTTTGGTGGCAGGCTCTCTGCCGTTTGTTGGCTTCTCAAGCAGACGAAGTGTGTGTTTTTCATTGCCTTCTGTGTAATTTGCGGTCAGGCACTTATGTGTGAATATAGTTTACTTGCCCTGCAAACGCCTTCCATTTTATTGCAGTTTACAGGAAAGGACCACAGCTCCTTCCTGCCCATTCTGTTCCCTGGCACAGAGCAGCCACTCTGGAACCCTGAGTTTCTGGGTGTAGGTATGACATACCTTCAGGAAACAAAAGCAGGCAAAGTTGTCCGAGGTCAAATGGTACAAGCAGGGGATACCCACAGTTGAGTTTGAGTTCTCGTGTCATCCCAGGGTAGAATGGGGACCTGTTTGCCCAGAGACAGCTGAGATGCCCGACCAAGCCACAGTAAGCAGAAAGTAGGCATGTGTATGACTGGTAATGATGCTTATATATGGGACTCAGAACACTGGGAGACCACTCTGGCCACTCGTCATCAGGGCAGGTCTTTGGCAGCTTGGGTGGGAACTTCTGAGTGGTTTAAGAACGCGCACTTCTTCTTCAGATGAGCTTGCCAGAAAACTGACTTCAGTAATAGCCACAGCAGTCATAGTCTCCCAAGATGCTGGATGAGGAGAGGAGAGAAAACGGATGTGGTGAACTCATCTTCAGACTTCCAGACATAGCACCAAACTGTCCAGGGTGTGCTCTCAAGTTCTGATATTACAGGCACACGAAGATCCACCCCTCCCTTGACTCCTCCCTAACCCCGGCTCCAGAACACAGTTCTTTTTTTTTTGTTTTGTTTGTTTTTTTTTTTTTGTTTTTTGTTTTTTCGAGACAGGGTTTCTCTGTGTAGCCTTGGCTGTCCTGGAACTCACTTTGTAGACCAGGCTGGCCTCGAACTCAGAAATCCACCTGCCTCTGCCTCCCTAGCGCTAGGATTAAAGGCGTGCACCACCACACCCGGCCAGAACACAGTTCTAAAGCATGGCTCCACACGACATAAAGCAGAGAAGGTACTATGTCTTCTGTGCTCTGCATAGGGCTTTGCCCTGGGTTTGGCGTTCCATATGTGTCCCAGATGATCCCTGACTCCAAGTACCTCAGGATCTCAGGGGGCATCAAAGAGGGACAGCTAATTAAAAGGCAAGGAAGGGTGCAGAGAAGACCGTTCCCTGAGAGAAGGGATTGAGAGGAAGTGACTAATGCCCTGAAGAGCAGGCAGAGATGGTTGGGCTTGGGGTGCTGGGGGAGGGGAGTGTGGGGCGAACCCGACCAGGAAGCAGCCTGGGCTGTGGCCTGGAGGTGACAGAACATGATCCTTAGGGAACTCAAAATAGTTCAGTGTGGCTGGACATGCGAGGCGGGAGCCATCAGCTGGAGGAAGCTTTGCCAAAGCCAAGTTCGAGAGAAACTTGGCATGGTTGGTGTATCCCCGGGGCCTCAGAGGTCTAATGTGGGAAGTGTTAGGGTTCTCCAGTTTCCTCAAGAGCAAGCTCTCGCTTGCCCTTCTAAGCCGGGCACGGGAAAAGGTCCTGTTCTGAGTCTCCCTTTGTTCTGAAAACTCTTCCCACACACTCTCACCCGTTCGGATAGATTAAACATTGATTTATCAGCCAGCCAGAAAAAAGGCCACAGGAAGCACCAGAAACTACCGCGGAGACGCACGGTCACGAGTCGGGTGAACTGCCTCCTGGAGGTGTCCAGTGCTGGCACCCTTGCCCAGCATGGCAGGGTGCTGAGGCTCACCCGCAGAAAAGCAGGGGCGCAGACAAGCAAAACCCGTTACTGCTTACTGTGTGTGTGTGTGGGAATCTTTTAATTTACCCCAAATTTTTATCTAGTAACATTAGCCAAATTAGTTTTGTGGGATATACATACATACATACATACACACACATACATACACACATACATATATACATACATTCATATTATTTTTTGAGACAGGGTCTTATGTAGGGATGTGTTTTCATTATAGGCTTTTCTCCTCTCCTTCCTCCTCTTTATCTTTTTTGTTTTTTCGAGACAGGGTATCTCTGTGTATCCCTGGCTGTCCTGGAACTCACTTTGTAGACCAGGCGGGCCTCAAACTCAATGATCCACCTGACTCTGCCTCCCAAGTGCTGGGATTAAAGGTGTGCAGCACCACCAATCGGCTTCTTCCTTTTTTTGAGGCAAGGTCTCTTTATGTAGCTCTGGCCTGCAACTATGGAGACCAGACTGGCTTAGAACTCACAGGGATCTGTCTGCTTCTGCCTCCTAAATTCTAGGATTAGAGGCATATGCTACCACCTCCAGCTTCATTTTTTTATTTGGTCGCAGATTATGTAACATTACAATGGTTTTTATTTCTCTTTTTCTTCTTTTTTCTTAAATCTCATTCTTTCTTCAGTTAGACACAGTGGTACATGGTAGTAAGCCCGGCACTTAAGGCGGATCCAGGAGCTCACGGCCGTGTTCAGCTGTGTGGCAGTCTGGGCTACAGGAGGCCCTTTCTCGGAGCAAGAACAAACCCACACAATAAAGAAATGCTAGCTAGACTAACTGCTCCCCTGGCTGACGGGGAACTCACCGTGTGAGCACAGTTCCGACGAGTGCTGTGGTTATAGGCCAGAGCCACCATGCCTGGCCGACACTGTTTTCTTTAGTCAAAAGTGACCGAGTTTCTTTAGTGCCATATTTCCTATTCTCAGTGTTCAGTGTGGCTCTGCCAACTAAAGGTTAGGCAGTAGATCTCTGCCAGCTGATGCAGCACACCAATGTCCTGTCCAGTCATGAGTCTAGCCTCTTTCCTTCTTGCTCACTCTGCAGCAACGGGCCTTCCACGTTGACGTGCCCTCTTTGGGACACTCGCCAATTCTCTGTGGGTGTTGTCTGTGATCTGCTTCCTCCGCTCTTCCCACCCCATCCCCATCTGTCTTGCTTTCTCCACCTCCAGTTGGGGTCATCCCCAGTCTTTCTCCCTGGGGATGGCTTCCAGAGTTCCTTCCCTCCCTGTCAGGGTCAGATGTGTTACTTCCTGAATTGTAGGTAGTTTGAACTACACGTTTATTCCAATGTGTTCAAGCCTTGCACTCCTCTACTCTGGCTGTCTTCTGTTCTTCAGTTCTGTGTAGTCAAACTTGGTCTGAAATCCAAGGAGTGTACAGCGGGAGACCTGGGCCAGGAGACCCTCCACGGCCTCAGTCTGAGCCCCGCTCTACAGTTCAGGATGACTTTGGCCAAATTAGTCAAACTCCCTGAGGCTACTGTCTCTCATATAGTAGCACCAGCTATGGTTGTCTAAAATGTACTGCACTGTAGACTGGAGGGATGGCTCAGCGATAAGGCTCATTGGCTGCCCTTTCAGAGGACCTGGGCTCAGTTCCCGGCATCCATTTGGTGGTTTACAATCATCTGTACTCCAATTCCAGGGGATCTGATTCCCTCTTCTTAGCTCTTCAGGTACCAGGCACATATGTGGTGCACAAAGATACACATAGGCAAAACAAACTATATCCATAAAAAAAAATTAAATACCATACCAATTTTTGCAATCCAAGATTTCTATATACTGTCTTACAATTCTATATGATGCTTCTGCTTCAGGGAAGAATGTAAACAATGTTTGAGAAGACCAGAGAGTCATAATTGTCTTAGCATTAGCCATAAATACCATTTTAGTGTGTCTTAAGTCACATCTCACAAGGTTACTAAGATCCGCCGCCCCCCCTGCCCATCCATTTCCTTCACTCTCTAGGAAAGTGAGGTGGCTCCAGAGATGAGGTTATAAATTGATAAGGCAAAACCAGGAGCCACTAGGGTTTCCTGAGGGGTTTAGTATCTGCCCTTTACCTCTAACATGATTTTGCATGAGATTTCTAGAAAACTGCAGGTTGCCACTGGGAAAAGAGAAAAGCAGTTTGCGGTTGCGTGGAAATTCCTGTTAGTCTATTGACAACAGGCATCACTCGGATTCTCGGTGAGCTCTCCTCTCTGTCTTATGCTCGCAAGATTTCCATGTCTTTCTGTTCTGTCTCAGAATCGACAACCATGGAATTCGAACTCTAGAACACCTACTTTCCTGTCTGCTCCATGGGCAGCACTCTCTCCCTAGCCTAGAGCAAATTGTATCTGGAGGCGTAGGCAGAAAGCTCGCTGCTGCCACAGGCTCCACCGCGCTGGAGGGGCGGGGCTTGCTTTTCTCCCCGCTCTCTGCAGAGGAAGGCTCCGATTGGCTGTCGAGCGAGACGGTGTCCGCGGATTGGCTGCGCGGCAGCCGCCGGCTGACGTGGCGGGGCCAAGACCTGCGGGCCTGCGCGGCGAGTGCGGAAACGCCCGGGGCTGTAAGCGGGCGCAGATGAAGCACCATGCCGCTGGAACTGGAGCTGTGTCCGGGGCGCTGGGTGGGTGGGCAGCACCCGTGCTTCATCATCGCGGAGATCGGCCAGAACCACCAAGGAGACATAGATGTGGCCAAGCGCATGATCCGCACTGCCAAGGTGAGAGGCGGGGTCCGTGGAGGTCCGCGGAGAAGTAGCGGAGGAGCCCACGAAGGTTAACGGAGGAGTTTGAGGGGAGCCCGGGCGTGGGGCAGACTCACGGAGGGGCTCGGGAGAGCGCGGCCGCGATTGCCTTCTGGTCCTGTGCTCCGCGTCTCTCTTGCCTCGGCTCCTCTGTCTTCCAGCTGCTCTTGCTCGCCCTCCCTACCGATCTTCTTTCTGGTTAGATCAGCTCCTACCCTTACCTGGCCTGCTCTGTGGCTTCCTACAGAAGACCCAGCCCCTTCCTGCTTGTCATATGCCACCTCGGAGATCCTCCTGTGTGATATTTGTCTACAGTCCTTGGAAGTTGGTGTGGTTTTTCTCAGTCCCAGTGTTTGGATTACCAACCGGTAAAAAGTGCAGATCCGGTTAGGGACTAAGCTGCCTGATTTGAAAACCCTGCTTCATGGAGTTGGGAGGAGCATCCGCGAAGGGAAGGAGTGAAAAGCACAGTAGTTGGTCCAGGGCTCCTTGGGCGACCACTAACTACAACTACTGAGATGCTCGTCGCGCTCACCCACTTCTCTTAGTAAATTTCCACTCGTTCAGTCCGTCCTACAAGGATGACTTCTCCAGCTCCAGCCCGCAGCCCTAGATCTCACAGTGTTTTGTTTCTAGTCCTTTTAAAACAGGGGCTTACTCTAACCTGGGCTAGACTGGGAGTCACCATGTATCCCAGGCTATCCCTCAGATATTCTGCTTCTGGCTTCCAAGTGCTGGGATTAAAAGTGCTAGCCTTCACTCAGAACTTGTCATACTTTCTTTTAAACGTTTATTTGTTTTGAATGAGTCTTTGAAGAGAAACCGTCCTGTTAGTCATTGTGACCCCAACCTTCAGCTTTCATAAAGTCTGCCCTGTGATTTTTTTTTTTTTTTGGTTTGTTATCTTTTTAATTGATCGATTGTTATTATTGTTTTTGGAGACAGAGTCTCACTCTGTAATGTAGATTGACTTGGAATTTACTCTGTAGACCAGGCTAGGCTCTCACACTTGGACCAGTTTTCCTGTCATAGTCTCCCAAGTGTTGAGAGTGTAGGCATGGGTCATTACATTCAGCAATTCCTGGGGCTGGAAAGATGGCTCAGTGGTTAAGAGCATTGGCTTCTTTTCTAAAGGATCCAAGTTCAATTCTCAATACCCACATGGCTGCTCACAGCTATTTCTAACTCCAGTTCTAGGGGGTCTGACACTCTTCTCATTTCTGTTCATACCACAGGCACGCACGCACGTGCGTAAACACACACACACACAAGCACGCGCAATGCAGACAGCGAGTGCCAAGATAGCACTCCACTCTCTAAGTGGAGAAACAAACAAAATGAGGTGGCTTCTGCCATTGTTTCTTTTGTTTGTTTGTTTGTTTTTTGAGACAGGGTTTCTCTGTATAGCCCTGGCTGTCCTGGAACTCACTCTGTAGACCAGTCTGGCCTCGAACTCAGAAATCCGTCTGCCTCTGCCTCCCGATGCCATTGTTTCTTAATGCCCATCACCTAACTTCATATCATCTCAAATTCAATTTTATCTTACCTTTCCTTAGGACTAATTAATTGGTCTTGTGATCACAATACTGTTGAAGCATAAAAGGACTTTAATAACTGCTAACAAAGTTTTAGATTGTCACTCTTGAGATGCAGAGCTAAGTGCTTTTGTGTACTCTCTCTTTTAATTCCTATGGTGCCTGTTGTCAACTTCATTGTTGCCTTTGATCCCAGCACTTGGAAGTAGAGGCAGTCAGATCTCTCTGAGTTCGAGGCCAGCCTGGACTACTTAGCAAGTTCCAGGCTCACCAGGGGCTACATAATGAGACCCCGTTTCAAAATGTATAATTTTTAATCTTCCCTTTAAACACAGGTTTCCTGCTTTTGGACTACAAAGAGGGAAATTCCTGCTTTTGATTCAAAGGGACAGCCTGTTTTTCCAAGGCGTGACCTCCTTGTATGGTGAGGTTGTAAAACCTAGAAATATAAAATCGTGCAAACAGAGTTATAGTTTTTTTCTCATGGGTTCTCTTTAGTTCTGGAGGGCATTGGGGTCAGGGGGCACAGTGGTGGGGCTGGGGCTGTAAGCAAGAGCCTGGCCTAGTGTCAGGACACTCTGAGCTGACGGGTCCTGAGCAGGTGGCTTTTCTAGGCCTCAGGTGTTTTTTTTATTTCACTCTCTTTCTGTGGTGCTTTAGCATTTAAAGCAGGAGAATTTCTTACAGTCCCTGCATTTTGACTTTGCTGCCATTTGTAGTGGGAGTAAAATTAGTTACCTAGAGCCTGCAGGGTAAAAGCTCACTTGCTCACATGATGAATCTGTTGTTTCATTATATTTAGAGTGTACGCATACACATGTGGGTCTCAGGGATTGAATTCAGGTCATCAGGCTCACACAGGATCAGACTACTGCGATCCTTGATGGCTTGCAACCCACTCTGTAGACCAAGCTAGTCTTCAATGCGGTCCTTGATGGCTTGGAACTCACTCTGTAGACCAAGCTGGTCTTCAATTCACAGAGATCCGCCTGCCTCTGCCTCCTAAGTGCCTGGGATTAAAGGCACAGAACACTACCTGGTTTAAAGTGTTTTCCCCCTATGGTTTATTTATTTAAATTATATATATGTTTGTGTGCCAGCAGGTGCTTGGGGAAGGCAAAGATATCGGTCTCCCTGGAGCTGGAGGTTTAGGCAGCTGTGAGCTGCTGGGTGTGGATGCTGGGAGCCAGACTTGGGTCCTCGTAAGAGTAGATTAGATGAGCCATCTTTCTATTCTTTGTTTTTGTATTTTTTGAGACAGGGTCTTACTATGTAGCCATGGCTGGCCTGGACCTCTCTAATGTAGACCAGACTGGCATCACAGAGATCTGCCTGCCTCTGTCTTCCACGTGCTGGGATCAAATGTGTGTACCACCAGAATGGACTTAAAATATACCTTTATGCCAGGTAGTGGTGGTGCATGCCCTTAACCCCCAGCACTTGGGAGGCAGAAGCAGTTGGATCTCTGAGTTCAAGGCCCTGCCTGCTGTACAGAGCAAGTTCTAGGACAGCCAGGGTTACAGAGAGAAACTCTGTCTTGAAATCTGCCTCCCCAAGAAAAAAAGATACCTTTATAATGTATAATACATAAGTTCAATAGTAGGAATTGCTGGCTTAGGTGGCATTGTGCTGTCCAAGGTGTCGCCCCAGCGCCTCAGGTCAGCCGCAGGTCCTGACCTTGCTGTGGTACTCAGATTCAGAATGAAACTGTAAGTTTATTAACTAAGCAAAGGGTAAGTGTAGGTGTTAGGAGTAGCCCAAGTACTTGAGCAGTATGTCTGTGTGTGGAGTGTAGATTCCCTTGGAGTCTCCAGGCCCGGATCTCTTAGTGCTGACGTCACAGGTGGTATTCAGCCATATGACATGGTGTGCATCTGCACACACCTGCAATCCCTGGGACCCACATGGTGGAGGGGGTGCTTTTCTTTTTTCATTTTCTCTTTTGGTTCTTGTGAGACAGTCTGTATGTACAGCCTGGCTGTCCTGGGGCTCAGTTTGTAAGTAGGCTGGCCATGAGCATACACAGACCCACCTGCCTCTGCCTTCTGAGTCTTGTCTTTCTGTCTTTCTGTCTTTTTTTTCTTACATAAGAAATTTTTTTTTTTTGGAACCCTTTTGTACGGCTCATGCCTTTAACCCTAACATTCAGGAAGCAGAGGCAGGAAGATCACTACTGGTCTACATAGCAAGTTCGAGGCCAGCCAAGGCTATTTAGTGAGACATTATCTTACTGTGTACTTATTTTTTAACTTTAATTTCTTTTTTTACAGGAGTGCGGGGCCGACTGCGCTAAGTTTCAGAAGAGCGAATTGGAGTTCAAGTTTAACCGGAAGGCCCTGGAGAGACCATATACTTCGAAGCACTCGTGGGGGAAGACGTACGGGGAGCACAAGCGACATCTGGAATTCAGCCACGACCAGTACAAGGAGCTGCAGAGCTATGCGCAGGAGATCGGCATCTTCTTCACTGCCTCTGGCATGGATGAGGTGAGCCTCGGCGCCCAGCGGCTGCGAGTGGGGCCAT
This sequence comes from Mus pahari, assembly GCF_900095145.1. NCBI lineage: Eukaryota > Metazoa > Chordata > Mammalia > Rodentia > Muridae > Mus > Mus pahari. The sequence goes on from NC_034595.1 coordinate 1,105,395, forward strand.
GGGGCGCAGGCGGCTCGGACGAGGTGAGCCTCGGCCAGCGGCTGCGAGTGGCGCCATGGGGCGCAGGCGGCTCTTTGTGTATTACCCACTCTCTTTCACCTGTACCATGTCCAAGACCGGAGGCCCAGAGAAGGGGTTCTGAGAGAGGTACCATAGTTTAAAACTAACCTCTGGATCAGAGCAGCCAGGTCCTTCACACGTGGTCTGGGTTGGGAATGTACCCCTTGCCAGCTAGCGCTGACTGGCTCGCTCTGGTGCCGCTGGTGTCACCCACAGGTAAGGGGTTCCGAAGCTGGCTGTGCAGACATCTGAGAAGGATCCAGCTGCTATGGGGCCTCAGGTCCATTTTACAATATAATTTCTTCTTCCATCCCCCCACCCCCACTCTGTGCAGCCCTGGGTGTCTGAGAACGCACTCTGTAGACCAGGCTGGCCTTGATCTCAGCGATCTCCCTGCTTCTACGTCCCAGAGTTCTGGGATTAAAGGGGTGCACCACCACTGCTCCGTGTGACTTCTGTACTTTGATGAGTCTGTGCCCCTTTCTTTGCTGCATGTCAAACACTTCAGTCTTAGAAACGGGACACTGGAATAGAAAGCTTAGAAAGCAGGGACAGGAGGGACCGGCCTGTGGCTCCTATACATTGTCTCTCTGAGGATGTCCTCTCTGAGTCTCACACGCCTCTTACGGCTGGTTCCTCCTGGCTTGTCACGCTTGGTTTGTGTGTTCTTTTTCCAGTCAGTGTTCCAATACAGCTCTACTCCACCTGTGAAGGCTTTGATAGCGATGCAGTGGTTTTTTTTTTTTTTTTGGACACACGGTCTTAGTATGTAGCCTTGGCTGGTCTGGAACTCACGACATAGACCAGGCTGGCCTCATGATCCTGCAACTGCGAACTCCCGGCATGCAGCACACCCACCAGGTTTATTTCAGTTTCGTACACTGTGCTGCCAAGCCAGGGTTGGTGCCTCCGCCCCGCCCCCCCATTGGAACTCTAGCATTTGGAAGGTGGAGGCAGGAGAATGGGTTCAGTCTGACCTCTGCTACACAGTAAGCTTGAGGTCAGCCTGAAATATGCAAGACTGACTCAAAACAGAGCACCCTGTGTCCTCAGAGATGTTTCTAGAAATGGCTCTTAGGGTAGACAGTAGGGACGTGCTTTTACTGCCTTTGGATGAGTTTCTCACGGCTGTAGTCACAGTTTTGAGTGCACGCGCGCGCACACACACATACACACACACACACACACACACACACACACACACACACGCACACACACGCACGCGCGTGCACATATACACCATCTCTGGCTCACTGTGTCTTACCTTGTAAACCTAGCAGAACCCCCCATAGAGATCAAGCTGGCCTGGAATTAATTCACAGAGCCTCCTGCCCCTGCCTTTAGGAGTGCTGGGATTACAGGTGTGCCCTACCATAGCTGGTACATAAAGCACACCTCTGCCTTTGTGATAGTCTCCCAGACTTCCAAATATATTTGTAATTGTAAACATTGTCCCTTGTAAAAATGTGGGAAGCCGCAAATGGTAGCTTGTAGTTGTCATCCAGCATTGGTAAGTTTGGGCAGGGGGATTGCCATGAGTCCAAAACCAGCCTAGACTGTATAATGAGTTTCAGACCACTTAGAGCTACAAAGTGAGAGTTCGTCCCAAAAATAAATAAGTAGGGCCTGAGAGATGCTTATCAGTAATATCAGTTGTCCCCCAAGCCCAATGATCAGAGTTCAGTTCCCAGGTCCTTCCTGGTGAAAGGAGAAAGCAGGTCCTACGAGCTGTCCTTGGACTTCCACGTATCTACACGTGCACCATGGCTCTCATGCCACACTGCTTTAAGTAAACACATATACAAAATTAAAAAATAAACAAGCCAGGTGGTGGCAGCACACGCCTTTAATCCAGCACTTAGGAGGCAGAGGCAGGCGGAATTGAGGCCAGCCTGGTCTACAGAGTGAGTTCTAGGGTGGCCAGGGCTATACAGAGAGACCCTGTCTCAAAAATCGAATCGATAGATGGATGGATGGATGGATGGACAGAAGGATGAGGGGAGGCAGAGAGCTCGGGCTTCGACTAGATCACATTTTTCTCAGTTCAAAGGACTATAATGAGACAACATAGCGTGTGAAGGTCCTCGTCCTGGCACACTGAGGTTCATCCATAGAACTCGAAGGAGCCGCTTTTCTTCTTCCATCATGGCAGAAGAGAGAATAAAAAGCGAACCAAAAAAGTGAAAAGACCTCCAAAGTGTTGAGTTCAGGTCAGGGCAGCTACCCTGTTCTCTTAATTAAACTTTGGGACATTGAAATTGGCTGAGGGAAATTACTGAATAGAGAGTATTACTCTATTCATATACTTCTAGCCTACACAAACAAATAAAATAAAAATTTAAAAAGTAAAAAAAAAAAAAAAAGTGAAAAGACTAATAGTCCCAGCAGTTGGGAGGTGTCGTCTGGCCCGGGCGGCCTACCAGCTGGAAGCAGTGCCACTTCGCGGTACTGAAATGCCCCTCTTCATTTTGAGGCTAGTCTCCTGGCTAGCCTGGGGCAGCGAGGCAGAGATGGGTGGGAGGGCCTTTACAAAAGACTAAGTTGATTTTGCTCGGCCAAGCCAGCACTTCCTGCCAGGCCTCCTTAGAGCTGGCTTGGTTGGGTTCTGTCTGTCCTTCTGTGTCCACCACCTCTGTTTCTAAGGCAGGTGGTTCCCGTACTCACCTTCCTGACTTCCTTATGCCAGCCATCATTTTAATGAGTTCTGCCTCTCTCTGCTGTGCAGGATGTTCTGGGGTGGCTCTGTGTGCTCAGGAGAGGTTAAGGTGTGGCAGGATTTTATGGAGTCTGAAAACATTCGCAGGACGCATGTCGGGAGGGTGTGCAGAGGAGGTGGACTCTAACCGAAGAAAGCTTAGTATTGAGGCTGCAGGCAGAAGCCATGAGCCCGGTGGCCCTGCTGGGTACCTGCTCAGTGACTCTGCTCCTGCCCCTGTGCTCTCTCCTCTCTCCCCAGGGTGCCTGCTGCCTGGTGCCTCTGACAGGGCTGGCCAGTCCTTTTTGGCTCTGTGCTCTGTCAATGTAAAAACTACAGCTCTCATCTTGAAAGGAACAGGAGACAGTTTATTCTGGAGCTATTCTGAGTGACAAGAGCCCTAGAACACAGATTTAGGTTAGCCCAGATTCCGTGTTCCAGTGTAGAAGCAGTGTCACAAGGTTTTTAATCGTTTTACAGAACAAAGGAAGTCATGAATTGAGGCCCCTTTAAAATACATTTGGAAAGTACACCAGAGAGCTAGGTACGTGAGGTGAGGGAGCTGTTCTGTAGGCCCAGGGCTCTGTCTGATGGCATTTAGCTCATGGATTGGCAGAAGCTAGTGTGCGCCACTAAGTTAATAGTGTCTAAGAGGCTTTTATATGTTGCCATGAGATGTTAGTTCAGATACAAAGAGGGCAAGGCATGGCTGTGCCAGAGGCTGAAACTAGCCCAAGATAAAGTCATTGGCTTCTGAACCTACACAATTCCAATCTCCCCATAGAACTGCAGACAGGTCTTCCAGAAGTTGTTTTCTTCTTCCTTTTCATCCTCTTCTTCCCCTTCTTCCTCCTCCTTCTCCTCTTGTTTTTATTCACAGACAGACATACCTGTTTTTTTGTTTTTTTTTTTTTAAAGATTTATTTATTTATTTTATGTGAGTACACTGTCTCTGTCTTCAGACACACCAGAAGAGGGCATTGGATCCCATTATTGATGGTTGTGAGCCACCATGTAGTGATTGGGAATTAAACTCAGGACCTCTGAAGAGTGGTCAGTGCTCTTAACTGCTAAGCCATCTCTCCAGTCCCCAGACATACCTTTTTTTTTCAGGAATTTTTTGTTTGCAGCTCTCCAGTGGTCACTCACCCCTGTGCCCACACCTTATTGTCACCACGGGCTTCTTGTTCCTCTCTGGTGTAATTCCCAGCCGAAGGGGCTTTAGAAAAGCCCCAGTTCCCTAGTGTGGCTGACCATGCCTGTAGCCCCAGCACTCAAAGCAGGGCTATGAGGAAGGCAATTTGAGGCTAGCCTGGCCTACGTATGCTGGTGGTGTTTGAAGAAAGAGAAGCCCTAACCTTCCTCTTTCTGTAACTCCTTTTAGGACTACAACTTCTCTCAGTATACACACAGAAGAAAGGTTCTGTGAGCGCATACTGCCTGTTCTTATTTTATTTATGTATTTATTTTTGAGGCAGGGTCTCTGTGCAGCACTGGGTGTTGTGGAACTCACTGTGGTCAGGCTAGCCTCACACTCCAGAGATCTACCTGCCTCTGCCTTTGGAGTGCTGGGTCAAAGGCATGCTCACTGCTCTTAATAAAGTTTAAATAGTTCTGAGTCAGTCAGCCAGGCATGATTGGTACATGTCTGCAATCTCCCTTGGAGACTGAGGCAGGAGAATCAAGAATTGGAGGCCAGTGTAGGCTACTGTGTAGTGTAGCAAGTTTCAGGCCAATGTAGAAATAAGAGCCTGTCTCAGAAAGCAAAGAATAGCAATCCTAAGTCAAATCAGGTTGATAGACCTGGCTTTAAGACCAGAGAGGTTTATGTCCTAAGGAGCAATGAGCTGGTCAAAGCTCCCTTAGCACTAGTCTCCTGGGGGTGGTCTGTTCCATGCACTGAACCCAGCCGGCGCCTGAGGAGCTAGTTATTGATTGAATTACTTTGAGGCAAACTGAAAAGAGGAGGTGTTAGGGCTGTATGGCTTGTGCCAGGGGAGGGATCTCATAGCAGCAGGTCAGGTCAGAGGAAGCCAGCTGGTCCTGACCTGAAGGGTGATGAACCAAAGGGGCAGTTCTCAAAACGGCCACTAGATGACGATGGTTCCCCAGGGGGGATTGCAAAATGAGGTACACTCCTTCCTCCTAGTAGTTTTAAAAAATAATAACTAGAAGATGATAGAATTCCACTTCATATTTCACAGTCCCTGTAGGTAAATCTTTGGGATTTTTTTCTGCACTAGGCATCCTTACCTACGCTTGCTTAGTCTCTCTCCTGAGCCCATACTTGGTCTGCTAGAGGTTCTAAACCTGCCAGGAAGGTGGATGGAGGTCTGTGACCGTGGGCTAGTTTAAAAATGTCTTTTTTCATTTTTCAAGTTTTTTTTAAAACATAATTTACTTTTATTTATGGGTATGGATGTTTTGCCTACAAATATGTCTGTGTACCATTTGAATGCCTGGTACCCTGGAAGGCCAGAAGAGGGAAGGAATCGGGTCTCCTAGAATTGGAGTTACAGATGGTTGTGAGCCTCCATGTGCATGCTGGGAATCAAACCTGGGTCCTCGGGAAGAGCAGCCAGTGTTCTTAACCCCTGAGCAATTAATTCTCCAGCCCTTGTTTTCTTCCTTCCTTCCTTCCTTCCTTCCTTTCTTCCTTCCTTCCTTCCTTCCTTCCTTCCTTCCTTCCTTCCTTCCTTCCTTCCTTCCTTTCTTTTTTTCTTTTTTCTTTTTGAGACAGGGTTTCTCTGTGTAGCCCTGGCTGTCCTGGAACTCAGTTTGTAGACCAGGCTGGCCTCGAACTCAGAAATCTGCTTGCCTCTGCCTCCTGAGTACTGGGATTAAAGGCGTGCGCCACCACGTTCGGCCCTTGTTTTCTTTTTTGAGACAAGTTCTTATTATGTCATCCTTGCTGACCCGGAACTTGCTGTGTAAGACCAGGCTGGCTTTGAACTCATAGAGAACTCACCCTTACTAGCTCTTGCAATTTAACAGAGTAACAGGATAGGACATTTTACTTTTGGGTGGTGTGTGTGCGTGTGTGTGTGCGCGCGCGTGTGTGTGTGTGTGTTGCTAGGGAATAAAACCCAGGGCCTCATACAGAGAAGTACTTGTCCATCTCCTCCAGTCCCTAGATTATCCTGGGACCATTTGCTGACAGCTCTCAGCCTCCTGAGGCTTCTGGCTGCATCCTGCATTACAGGGTTCATTGAGTCT